>NC_053170.1:101503783-101599783 GCF_016835505.1 Polypterus senegalus
GACTTACTGCTTGACTGCTAGAAAATAAAACCACAGCATAACACAAGATATTCAATTTCAGAAAATGCAAGAAATAAAAACTGGTGGCAATCTCTGGCACTACAAATAGCTGTTGTTGACTCGCAACTAAAAATTGTATTTCTAAACCACTAGGGCTGGCTGTATTTGAATTCCTATTTTAGAACATCTGAACTTGCGTTCTCTGTTAATAAAAACTTGGTTTAGGTAATTAATAAATGATGAGCACTTTATGAGAATCAGCAGCAAAGGGGGAAGCATCTGGACATTGTCTACAACAGCTGCTTCATCTTATTAAAATGGAAAAACTTGCATGAAATTTGCATTAAAAAGCTAATCATTGTCTCACTCACTCACTCATAATATTACACTGTCAAATAAAACGAGAGACTGATAAGAATTAAAACGAGTCTCTGGGAATGGAGATTTTGGAAAACACACCGAATATCCTCATTAAAACTACAAACACTTCTATTGAGCCTCTTAAATAAAAAAGAGCAACACAAAAAGTACGGCCACTAAAAGTCAGTCAGTCGGTCGGTCGGTCGGGTGCAAAGTGTTTGTATGCCAAAGTACCCACGGCTTCTGTCTTTGGTTTTTCTTTAGGGACCTAAAATTAAATTGGAGGTCTGAAGTTGAGACAATGCTAGAAGGTTCACAGTTGGACGCTCCCAACGTTCAGAGGCTCCTCTAAAAGGACTTGCTCAATAAAGTTACCCAATAACCCCAAAGCTTTAAACATAAAAAATGAAAGTCCTGTAACGTCAGATTTCCACTCTGAGATACGCACGTCCCTCAGACATGGATAGCAATGGGAGCCGCTGAAGACGACACACAGTCTTGGGCCCAGCAAAGTCTCTGACTCAACTGCTCCTAAACGGCTCGGCCACGTAGCAGCAGAGCTTTGCCAACGTAACGGTGATCTGCACGGAAGGCCCTCCTTTCATACGACCTCCTCACAACTCCTCACAAGTCTCAAAGTAGTCCTAATCGTACAAATCAATACTTAAAACATCCAGAAACGGTTTGGAAAATGTCAGTGATGAAACAGGAAATGATGGAGACATTCGTGGATTGTCAGTAACAAGCAAATCGCTCAGACCAGGTTTGGGGATCTCCAGCTTCAATCCACAATAATATTTTTTGCTTTGAGAAGATCAAACAGCAAACGCTTACTTCGGCACTCTCGACATAACTGCTAGGAACTAGCAATCACTAGCCAGCTGTTTAAAGATGGCTAACTTAGTTGCAAAGACGATAAATACTCCAGTTATTTGGCAGCATTTTAGTTTTAAGGCAGATAGAAAAGGGAAGCCTGTAAATTTAAAGAAACAGCATGAGATTAATGAAGAAAAAGGAGCAGCAAGCTTGAAATCGATGGCTTTGGTGGCGTAACGATGACGGGCTCATGTTAGAATAGACAGTTCAGGACACCTAGGCGGGTTACAGCGGATAATCTCTCACATGGCAGGACGTCAGCGGGTTCTACTTCATAAACGCCACACTGAAGCCCACTGCTGTGCCTACAGACACAGATTTTAACACAAGATGACTGTGGAAGTTTCTTCATTCGTTCGTATTTGCCTCATAACGATAGACAACATCAATGACTGACGACTTACATCGCTGATGGATTTTCCTTTCCGAGGTTTTGAACCAAACGATTAAACAATTGCGTTTGTATTTCAATTTTAAGCAGGCAGGCTGTAAATGCTAAAACATTTAAATGCTTAATCTGAATACAATTCTCTCAAAAAATGCAAACCTGACAACCTCCACTGTGGAGGGGCTCAATGTGGTGGGCGCACCTTTTTAATGCAATAAAATATTAAGAGAAGACAAAGGAGGGCAGAGGATGTAGAATTGAAATTGTGACACTGCAGTGTGGGGAGTCTGGAAGTGGGAATGGAGTCAAGGCTCAGAACATTCAGTAAGCACCACTGCTGTCCAACCTCGGAAATCTTCTGTTAGATTAGCAAAACTCCTCAGTGACCCTCTTATGCTGCCGTGAAGACCTCAGATTTCCAAAATGCTGCACACACTCGCAGCCGCCATCATGGTACGAGGCTGTAACTCATTCTATCCAGTCCTTCTGGAAAGTGTCTTGTGCTCTGCAGTCACTTGTGCACCAGGCTCTCACACGGGCAGTGCAGTCGATGGCTCATGTACCCCCGTTACTGTCCCAAAGAGAATGTGACAGCCAAAAGAGATGCCATTGTTTAACTCTGGGCTAACTTTCTGTACAGATGTGCCATTTTGGAAGAGTTAAGGCAATGGCTATTATTGAAAAAATGGAGTTTATTCCCCGCTCCGTGAGCAACACGTGCACCACACCGCACGCCTGGATTTTGTGCTTTTTCTAAATTGAGAGGCACCAATAAATAACAGTGGGTCGAGATCTGCTACAGCGTAGGCAGCTGGATGCTGGAAGCACAAATGACGACTGGAGTTTATTGTGAATATTTCACGATCAGAACCTCTGGTCAATTCATTTGACACGTCATGCAGATTTGCTTTGAAGGCGATGGATGCGCTGCCAGAAAGGCCGACCTCCTCTTCGCCATCGGTGGTTTTCAGTGCTGAACAAAGAGATCGCATGTCAGGCAATCAGCAATGAGGACACCCAGTGGACAAATTCAAAACTACAGCAGCTGCAATTAAAACCATTTTGTCCTTTTCTGCTAAAATGGCGATTCTGCCTTGAAACCAACAAGTCTACCGATAACGTTTCAGGGGATAATGATGGACTGGAGAATTGTACATATCGTCCAAACCTGGTTCAGACCCGAGCTGTAATCAATAATGTCACGACACCTCGTCTGAATGGACTCCGTGTAGAACTCCAGTAACAGTGTAAGCACAAGGAGAAGAGGAGACCTTAAGGTCATCTTTGGAGCTGGACAAGACATTTGACAGAAGAGGGCATTGAGAAGTTAGGTGTGGTTGAAAGGTTAGTGTCTGAGGTGATGCTAATCGTGGAGAAGCTCAATATTGTATTCAGGATGGGGATAGCGAAACTTGGAACCTGAGGACTGCACCAAGGATCCACTGCGAGTCTGTTCCTTTCTATGATACTGATGGAGCTGGCGATAAGAGAAGGATTGCCATGGAAGATCTAGTATGCTGATCATATCATACTAATGGCAAAAAGTGAAGCAAAACTGAAGAAGAATATACTGAATAGGAAAAGAAAGATCTCAAGGCAAATACACAACAAGCCAAAGCAACGATTAGAGGCAAAGGGGCAGTAGCCATGGAAAATGTGGCAGCAGCGTTTAGAAGGAAAGAGAAACACAGGAGCCGTCAGAGATGGGTGCCTAGGAGATGTACCGGACAGGGTCGTCTACAGGCAGCAAGCACTACCCTGGTTTGTAGAAAGCGTGCAGTTGGGGTGAGTAACAAAGGTCTTCTACTTAAGCAGCATGTTGAGTGCAGACAGAGAGGAAGGCAAGGGGGTGACAGCAAGAATGAGAAGAACATGGAAGAAATTCAGGGAGCTGGTCCTATAAAGGAGCTTCTGTGGCACTGAAGTTGAAAAAGTGTATGCAAACTGTGTGAGGCAAAGTTAGAAAGAACAGAGATGAGAATGGCAAGCTGGGAGAAAGGCATGTTCAAGAGGTCGTGTGGCTTTATACTGAGGAGGACGTTTGCCTGAAGAGAAGTTTTGTGATGAAGGTAGAGAGGAGAAGAACGGATCTCACACCAAAGCCAAGACAGCAGAAAGCAGAGGGGAAGAAAGTCAACCTGGGTGACCCCTGAAAATATCCACTGCCACGGAGAGGAGCCTTGTGATACGGTCATGGGTACAAATGGCTGAATTTAGGTTTCTATGCAAGGCTGTCATACAATTCTCTTTCTGTGGATTGATGAAGAGTTTTACATTGCAGAATGATATAGCAGTAAGGTGCCCACTGGATTAAAAGGAAGCATGCGAGCTGGTCTGAAAGGCAGGCCTACAAATGGTGGACTGTTTATACTTTTTTAGTTTCTCAAAATTAGAACTGAAGACACTTAAATATTCATACTCCGTCACACCAGGTCCATTTAGGGTCACCAATTAACTTAAGCCGCGTGTCTTTGAGAGATGACAAGAGGAAAAAAAAAAAAACCACAATACCCAGAAAAAGCCTCCCGTCTCACACTGGAAGAACATACAAACTCCATAAGGACAAAGACCACAGCACGAATCACTGCACCACCATGCCTCCCTCATTTCACATGCAGAAAGACGTGAAAGTGATTACATGACATAGAATTGCACGTCATTAAGAGCACGAATGCCATCTGAGAGATCAGCAAAAGAAATCTGCAGAACACAAAGCTGGAGCCTGAAAGATTACTACCAGAAAGTAAGGGATGCAGGGCCAAAAGCCTGCGTGATTCAATTTGACATCAGCATAACGTGAATATGTATGAAGTCTTTAAACACCACTCACCATACAGTTCATCTCGGAGCCGATCACACACTGCAAACTAACAACAAGCAGCGTCGAGGGTTAATGGAACTCACAAGCAGGCACAGTTGGCACAATGCCCTCCAGCTCGGCTCAGTCAGTCACTCCATCGCATCCTACTTACCTTTTGGTTCTCCCTTCTCTTCCAGCGCAGTTGTGCGTTAGCAGCTGCCATAGCTTCGATGACAAACGTGGTTGTTATATAACTAGAAAAAGGTGGAGAGTAAAAAATGATTATTAAATCTACTTCGCCTTATTAGTCACAAAAGCAACACGTTGTACTGTCACAAATTAGTAACAATGTGGTCGGTGTCAAAGCGTTCCAATATACGCCGAGATCACTTGTGCTGAATACGACACGCGGTTTGACGCCAACCGGCTTTTCTGGGCACCTTCTTCCCGTTTGCCAGTCGGGCCAGGCTTTGCACAGGGTAACACCATCGGGTAGGTTATAACTTAAAGCAGGCCTTATCCGGTGATGTCACCCTACAAAGATAAATAAATGACAAACCCCAACACTACACAATAAAATCGTAAAAGAAGGGATATCCTAAAGTAATAATCACAAGAGTTATCACAGACCAGATAAACACAAGATAAGTCAAATTATTTGTTAAAAACTCACCAAGTTCTGATGCCAATAGTTCTCCCAGGCTGGTCTATACTCCCCCAAGGATAAGGGAAGAATAAAAAGAATATCTAAAGGGAAGTATTTTTAATATTGTACATAATAAATAACTGAGGAAAGGTAAGGAAACGTATTATGAAATGTCCATAAGTGAATATACCTAATCGTGAAAAAATATTTATTGGTGTAAAAAAGGTGAAAAAATTGTCAAAATTGAAAAAAAAAAATACTTACGATCAGGACCCTGGGATAAAAAGCTAAAGGTTAACCAACGTCGAAAATGTAGCTGGAGCTGCCACTCCAGACAGGGGCACTGGTGTCCCTGCTGGGTATTAAGCACTTCCAAGGCCCCATTATCTTTCTAATGTTATCTTACTTCTAAATAATAAGTAAAAAAAATAAAGAAATAAGTACCGTATACGTGAAATGAAACCGAACAAAGTGTTTAGCAACACTTGTTCTCATGTTTGTTTGATAACTAAATTTAAGGAAATAATTTCAAAAAATTATATACATAATTAATTAATAACAGTTACTGAAAAAGAAGGAAATAAATCATCAGAATCCGTGGCTCAAACGGAGTCTTGAGACCCCCAATAACTGCTGTCATGATTACAGTGTAAAATATTTCAGAGGACGCGGTGCATTTTTACCTTTACAGACAGAAGATAAATGAACATAACTGAACATATTTCAATTAATCAAGGAGAATTCAAGACGGAAGCAGAGTCATCCAGTAATCAATAAATTATGAAACAGGAAAATCAAAGGTTGTGCTGAAGAATGAGGCCCGCCACTTCCAGGGTCTTCGACGTTACTGATTAATAAATGACACTTTGCCTGACGGTCGACATTGCTGGAAAGCATCAGATTTTAATTCCTTGAAGTAATCAGCAATAAAGCAGTGGACAACGAGCACCGGCAGCTGCAAGAAGTGATCATCAGTGATGTGGTCAGGCACAGCGCAGAACACACAAGTGCACGCCACAGTCGGGCACTCGGCTTGAGCAACTTCAAGTCAGTTGAGCCTGAGCCGTTGGCGTGTAGCCGCTGTGAACATCCACGTTCTATGAAAACATCAGGGGCCGCATGTATACATGCTGCGTACGCCCGTTTCCTCACCACGTTCAGATGTCTAAAAACTAAACTGGACGTAAATTTTCACGGAAGCCCCCTACCTTGCGTACGCACGTTTCTGTTCAGTTTTGCAAACTGCCGACACCAGGCGTCAAAGCCGTGCTAGCGTTTCTGTGTCATTTACCTTTCTTTTTCACATTCGTATCAATGACACAGAGTTAATGAACTACACCAAAATTAAGTGCATGTCGTTGACAAATTCAGTTCACTTGATTGTAATCATTCTGTAACCCCTAACCCGAATGGTGCATGGAATGGCTGAACTATCCCAACTACCATGGCTGCTTTAGCGTTGTTAGAAGACGTTACAAGAGGGTGCAGATTTCTAGATGATGATGATGATGACGACTGGCTTCTAAATTCGATTACTATGACTTTACAAAGGCAGACTTGGAGGAATTGTGCTCTACCTGCTCCTGTGCAAGTTCCGTTCAGCCACTGGAGCTTTTCAACGTGAACTTGCTGACCTATCGGGTATTTCACAATCACCACCGAGTTGCTCCATGCCCAGCTGTATAGGATGGTATCATCCGCTTGTCATCCACACAGATACAGTTTCCTTACACTGTGGTTGAACTGCGAAACATTAAAGTGCAATTTGCAGCATGGCCTGTTTTTCCAAATGTAATCAGCGCGGTCAACTGCACACACATTGCTATAGCAACGGTGCCAGACAAGTGACATCAGCCAGGGATGAATCACCACAAGAATGAGCCGGCATTACATCACATATCGCTGGAGAACCTTTAAAAATGGCAGCTCCGGACAGTCGCGGGTGCTTTTGCCAACTAGTGCAACAAAGACAGCGAGTCACCTCAAATAGCCAGGTAAAGAGTAGAGAGTCGATCTGTTGTGTCGCTCGGCGCCGATGCCACACTAGAAAAGTGTCTTCAGAGAATGCGTTTCCACTCCACTATTATTGTGCTGCTCTATAGGCCACACAAAGTGAGTTGCGGTTTGCCCGTACCCGAAGAGGTGTGGCATGACGAACCTCACCCGCCAAACGATCAGCCAGATTGGGCAGCGTGACAGCTTCGTTTGAATGTGACAACACGTAATCTGACGCAGCATTTATTTTTTAACCAATTCATTTAAACGGTGGTCACATCACAGAGTGCAGTCCTTTTATCCTACAGCAGCCAATATTGCATTTCGTGACTCCTGAACAGTCCGTCCGCACACAGCCAGATGGTCGCCCAGCAATTCCCGAAGCAGCACCGTCACCGCCTGGGCATCGCACGGGGTCAGTTTATGTAATGTTGTCTGAAACACAACAAACAGATGGTGGGCTGACTTTGATATCTTTTTTTTTATTTCAGAACTGTGCGACTTTCTGAACTTTCGAATGCCATGCTGTATCACTGCTGAACTTCCGTTTCTCGTTTATGCCACTGCTTAAGCAAACAAACTGCACATTTCACCTTCCCTCCACTTCGCCTTTGCTCAAATTCTTTTTTCCCATCGTCGTTTAACAAAACCCAGAATGGCAGATATTTATATTGATTTGCATATTCAAATATGCAGACTTCTGGGAGGAGTTGGAGGTGGGGCTGTAGGCGCGTGCACGTGTGTTCAATTTCTCGTTCATTGGGGTTTTTAAAGGGGAAGTGCGTGGAATTTGCAGTCCACACAGTTTTAAGCTTCTGGATTTTTTTTGTGCGTACACATGCTTCTCTTTTTGTCCGTACGGCACGTCTTGGTATGAATTCTACACACGAGTTATACACGAGGCCCCTGGTGTACACTGCAGCCTGTGATGCACACAGGGAACCCAACAGCAATAACAAATATTAATCAAAGATTAATAAGCACAAACCTCATAAAGGCCAGGACTGAAATGAGGACAAGGCTCACCACCCAACCAGCCGTTGCAAAGGCTTTTGGCATCGTTAGAGCCCCTGTGCCAACGATCAGGTTAAACATGTAAACGAGTCCCACCTAGCAAAAGAAGAACAAGAAGAGAGAAGAATGCGGTCCAAGTCAATCGTACAGCATATACCAGAAATGCAAGCTTGGCGTTTTAACAAAGAAAACTTAGAAAATCTCTCCTGAAAATGGAGTTCAGAACAAAATACATGTTTTGAAATTAAATGTATTTAAATGTGAAGAGAAGATGGCTTTACTCCTTGGCACCATCAATATTTACACACTTTACAAAGGGAGTCTCTTCCAAATTAAAAATGGTTTCGCTTTGCTAAGCAAGCAGGTTTCTACTTCAGCTTCAGCACTTCTTCTTTTTCCATGAAGGATTCACAGCGTCATGTAAATTGTGCAACTCACCGTAGCTGGGCTACCCGCAGAAAACGCACAAAGCTTCGTGATGGTCTTGTAATGACAACGCTGAAGACATCACACCAATAACCGTACGGGGAACGCACTTGCAAAATAAATGAGTTAAAAGCAAACGTAACTTCTCCTCGCCAGATGGCATTGTCAATATGTTTCCATACCTGCCATTCACAAATTAAAAATGTCAGTCCTAAACCAAGTTAAAAATCACTTCCTTGTACTTGTTTCTGTCTGTCTGTCTGTCTGTTACCATGGTAATCCACGTCTCCAACGACAAACCACTTCCTTGTATTCGGGAACATCAGCAAAATGGCGACTTGTTAATCAAAACTAAAACTGAGTACACTGTGCTGCAAGTAACCAAAACGCAGACAAAACCTAAACTTTGAAAGCTATTCTGAAAAGTATTTGAGATAAATAATCGTCATTTTATCTGAGCAATTTCCAGAAGGCTACAAAATATTTCACTTCACCGCAGTAAACCTTTGCTATTTGGTTGCAATCTGCAGGTTGCCTGTTCGAATGCCGTTTATCCGTCGGGCCTGCGAGCAATTGCGTCGTCCTTGGTAGGACGTTCATCGGCATCCAGCCCGGCAAGCAGGTCCTCCAACTTGCAGAGACGGGCGGCAGGACTGGCACAATAAACTAGCACCGGGTGGTGCTGCGGTGTCCCAGTGCAGGTGGTCTGTCGTGTGGTGGGTGCGTCTGCTCCCAACCTCTCCTCAAGTATCGACAGCCATTACAGGAGCTCACCTCGTCAATGAGCTTTGGAGTCGGCGGTCCACGACACCTGCAACTTTTAATTACCAAAGGACATCCGAAAAATGTCTAGGGAAGGAAAATCATTTCAAGGCTTTGCTCAAATTTCACTCAACACATCAACAGGTCAGACGTTCAGCTTGAAGGTCAAGTCGGGAGGCTTTATTATCAGGCCATCCATACACATCAGTGCCACATAAGGTGGCACAGAATGACAGTCAACAAGACCGCTGGGCATGGCATACGTAAGAACAAGGCAAGTGAAGAATGGATTAATAAATGAGTACAATGTAGGAACCTTTACTAGTTACAAATAAATAAGTACATTATTAACACAATAGTAGTAAATGTTAACAGCTGCACTGCTTATAAATAAAATACTGGGAGCAGACGTGAAGGGAGTAAAGCAGCATGGAGGTCGCAGTCCACACGTGTAGAAGCCGTTGCAGAATCGGGCAGAACAGCTTTGGATGCAACAGAAGCTTCTGCCAGATGGACGTGGGACAGACGCTGTGAAAGTAGCTATGGATTTTCTTGGCATACTCTCGCTTAGCTGCCTTGATGCAGAGTGCGGCTTCACAATAATTTGGAAGACAAGGTCCACTTTATTCTCCCCCCCGGTTAGAAAGCGGACATGGTGGTCTTCAGGACCACGTGATTCAGATCTCCAGCCACTATAAGCAGCACCGGGATGTACAGTTGTCATCAGGTCTGTGACGGCTTTGTAAAGTATACTCGGCACTTCTTTACAATGAACTCCCAGTGGGACGTACAGAACCAAAATCAAAATCACAGATTCGACAGAACTCAAAGTGGCACAAAGTGAAACATGCAAGGAACTGAAAACGAAAAGCCTCTCTAGATAGAATTGAAAAATACTCACCGAAGGAGAGTACAGCTCACCAGTATCGGTTATCCCTCCAGCCATACTGAAAGATGGTAAAGCGGATGAGCAGAGAACAAACTGCAGACCTTCACAAATAAAGAGGAAACAGTAAATAACGACACAAGTCTGATTTGTTAAGGCGTCGTTTTGCACCGATGCTGGAGTCCTTTAAAGGCAGGTGTTCAATACGACGCCATAACTCCCTCCATTTACTTGTACCTTCACTTCTTTGTGAAATCGATCAACTCGCTGAGCAGCACAAATGGCACATAAACAGGACATTGAAGTATTCTTGTCACATTATCTTGGCAAACAGCAGGTTTTACATACAAAGTGAAATACAACATCCAACGCCATGCCTTGTTGGAACTGGAAGAACGTTTTGACTGCTGTAAAAGACAAGGCCACTCACTCAAAGCGTGGAAAGCTGTTCTTTTACTCTGGGCATGATTCAAACACGTCTGTTCTGCCATTTTCTCAGGGTTAGGGTTCGTGTATCAAATTCCTCTAAAACAGGGGTGAGCAACGATGGGCCTGGAGGGCAGCAGTGACTGCAAGTTTTTGTTCCAGCTCAGTTTCTTAATGAGAAGCCAATGAAGATCTGATGCGCCCGCATTTGAATGCTTCATTTTACTTGTCTTGCTTGTTCCCACTCGTAATTGCTTATTTTAATCTTAAACAGCAGCACTCCTCGTGTTTAACTGCGAAAGTGACAAAGGAAGCAGCAGTTCTCTGTCTAACCTGTGTCTCTTTCCACCTCTGTGTATTCACTGCCAATTAAATGGTTTAATAAAATAAAAAAAGTAAAGAACTGGGACTTACTCCTCCGTTTTAGGCTTCACATCATTTGAATGATACAAGAATGACCTGACATTACAGAGGTAAAACACTAACAAGCCATGAAACTAAACAAGACTGGTTACTGGTAAGGATTGGCGTCTACTTAAGAAACTCGATTGGAACAAAAACCTGCAGCCACTGTAGTCCTCCAGGACATTTCTAATAAAGCCTTCAAATGTCATTACGCTGGTGCATGGAATTAACTGGGCCAGGTGCCATAGCAGAATACGATGGCTTCTTAACTTCCAAGTGTTGTGTCCCTTATGATGGCCAGTAGATGCAATAATCATTGGTATTAAAATCGTACAAGAAAGGGTCATAAAAAGGATCAAGTCAGGGATACATTAAAAGGGACCATCGGTACTGGAGAAACGGTTTCCAAAAATGGATGGCGGCTGATGGAAGGGGCACCAAGAGATATTTTTGCAAGTGATTGGCGTTTAATCCGGTGCACGTACTCATTCTTAATTATGGACGCTTTACTCTGAGCGAATCCCAAGTTGCTGAAGGCTTCTCAAAGCCCTTTAATTGGCCCAGTGTGTATTTTACTTCTAAACAGGATGACAAACCGAGTCCTTCTGCATAGCAATACCGTTTAAACAAGGATTATTCAACAGTGACTTATGAAACTTGTAACGAAACGTTTACAGATCTATCCATGAATAAAGGCGACTGAAACTGCAAACGATCACGTCGTTCCGGATAGCGTATCCGACGGATTTGGACCCGACTACTGTGTATGTTTTTGACGCCCGCCCTTTAATTGTGGTTTTAACATTTCGTTTTTGCAGTGGTGTGACAGGCAATGAGCGGCTCTTGGCTTCTAAACAAACGGACAACGTGACAGGTACGTCTGGCTTACGTGTATAGAGGACCTGCATATTGTAAAGTAAACGTGAGTATACATCGGGATGATTCAGGACTAGACTCCGGTAACAATTAGAAAAGCAAAGGCGACCGCACAGCGGTAATTTTATTAGGACTCAGCCGACTTCATCCTGCTCAATGGTTCATAATTAACTGGTGGGTAATAACACTTGGCATCATGCTCCATTAACTACTCCACTTGCTAAAAACATATATTCCAATACAAGCCCGCAAAAGGAGGGCATTCAACGTATCGTCACTTTAAGAGATTTCATTAGTAGGTACGAGTAAACAAACAGCACCGTGTAGACAAGCTAGCTTACCTAACTGTATTCTTCTATTGAAGCTCCGCAGTCAGTCTTTCTCATCCAAATAAAGACAAACACGTACATACAAAACTCTGGTGCGGCGAAGGGACGTGAAGCAAGCGGCTACAACAACATCATTCGGTTTCTGAATTCCCGGTGACACGACCCTTCGACAACTACGCTTGCGCTTTGGTGGGCACGTGGCAGTCACGAGACTTGCTGTTTCTCGCTAGGTGGTGCTGGGAAATTCCGTCAACATCAGGTCGCCATTTTGGCTCTAAAGTCAACGTCAATCAACCTTGGATTGAAGAGAATGTCAATTGTTCTGCAAAAGGTATAAAGGCAAGTATTTCATTTATTCAACGGTATTGTTCTGGTGTTTGTGAAAACGATTCAGCGTATTTTCTACTGCACACTCACAATGAAGTTGTAATCCAATTTTGAGCCAACATGATGTTAAGGGTATGCCGGGTGGAGCGCGTAGCGACCGTGGCACCGCCTTGTTCTCAGCTGTAGCCAATGACAGACCGCTGCACTCAGCACGTAGCGCGCGCTGGGCGTTTCGCTGGGGCGTGGCCTCGGCTTTGTATTCGTGGAGTTTCGCTGACCGAGTACGAATGTTGTACGCGCAGGTCTGATTTAATTTAAGGAAGTGCCGCGGAACATTGACAGCATGTAAGGAGGTAAACAGTGGCTTTGCTGGAAAAGGTTGCTTGTATGATTTGAATTACTGTATTTTAATACCGGAGGCGCATGGACGTACCGAATTAAGTTGTCAGCGATTGCTGTCGTGCACATGGCGCGATAGAAGTCTGACTTGCAGGTCTGTGACAGACCACTGTCACCAAATCATGACCACCACTAGCCAAAATGACATTGAAGGCGACATTTATATGCAAGAAGCGATGTTGCATGTGTTCGTATGAAAACGTCTGTCGTTGAATGTGCGGATGCGAGCGCTGAAAACGTGACAGCACCATCGCCGCTTCGAAGTGGTTGTGAGAGAGCAAAGGACAAGGGGTGTGAAACGACGAGCCCTGCCGCTTTCAAACGGACATATCCGTTATGCTTTAAAAGTTACATTTATTGATCTTTTTTCAAAACATGGCAGGATCTTAACAGTAATATTTTAGAATAAGCTCTTAAAGCACAGAGGAAGCAATTATTTCTATTTTTTCTTCTCCGTTCATCTCTATTGGCTTATCAAACTTAACAATTTAGGTTTGTTTACAAGCCTCACGTTTTACTCCGTTGGCCATGCTCTCTCTCAGGGGTGGGCGTCGAATTGTTCTCTTTCCTACTTTTTGTAAAAATTGATTGATTTGTATGGAATGATTGCACTCAAATTTTTAAAAAAGTTACATTTATTAAATACTGCTTGTTCTGATGAAAGACATGTCTGGGAGCAATCGGTGATCACCGATAATGGGATTACAAAATATTCCATGCGTACAGGAGGTGTGACGTTTGTGGTGACAATGACAATGGGTCCTCGTGTGTGCTGACTCTGCCAGTCAACCCTGATAGCGCATCGCTCAACGGCGATGACCCTTTCGAGGTTCTACTTCGTGGCAGAAGTAATGTTTCAAAAATCAAACTGTACGTACTCTTGTTTTTGTTTTCTAAGTAAACGAAAGTAACACGCGATGCCGTTTTTTCTCTTGCCCGTGGCGGGGTTTTAACACACGTACCTGTCAAAGTTGAGGGACGGTATTTAACTCTTTATTTCTTTATTTGTACTCTCGCTGACATGATGGCTATGGGGGGAATTTCAGTGGTGCGGGTGTTTTTCTTTCTCCTTAGTTTTATTGGCGGTTTCGTTCCCAAGGCACAGTTTTACGCTGCACAAGTGTTCGTGTTTGGCACCTTTTGGACATACAGCGTACTTGTGCGCAGGGCTTTGTCATCGATTGGCATTTCTACCCTAATTGAACTCCAAGTGTCCGTGTTTAGTCTTCCGCCCAGTTCCCTTCGCGCTTCAGTTAAAACGCAAACACAGATTTGAGTAAAGAACGTGTTTGAAATGGCGCACAGAAACAGTGCTTGCTGTTAGAAGTTGAACTGGCTGATCACCTGCAGGACAACACAGACTTAAAGAAGCCAGGGACTGTAACGCCAGGACAGCCTCTTTAGCAGTGGATTACACGCAGCCACACGTTTGGGCTGAAACCTGCAAAGCAGGAGCCCAGTTTAGCTGCTTCAGCCTCGTTCCTGGTGCCAGACGGCTGTCTCGTTATTTTCTGTGAATTTTGAACCTTCTTACAAAGCAGTTAAAACTGTACGTACAGTATATGGGGGCGCATTTGTTTGCAACATCCTACCTGTCGCCTGCTAACATGATACAAAATGTCCAAGTTAGAAAGGTGCGCCTGGATTTGAGAGTAAATCGAAGGGTATCCAGCTGGGGGCGCTAACTCGCTCAGAACTTGGAATTTAATTAACCAATAGTGGTCGTTACTGCGCCCTGTGTTGACTGGGATTGGCTCCAGCAGACCCCTGTGACCCTAGGATATAACGGGTTGGATAATGGATGGATGTTCAGGTACAGAACAGTAAATTGTCCCCTCTGCACCCCTCGGTTAAAAAGGGAATGTAACTTTAGAATACTACAGTGAAGGATTCCGCTTTGTTTGCTTTCCTTTTAACGTTAATCACTTCAAGTCAGTTGAGAAGAAGTCCATTTGGAGAAAACCAGCTGCTGATTTCTATTATACGTCTGATTATTATTATTTTTTTTTTCTTTTTCTTCAGCTGGATTAAGCTGGGACAGAAGCTGAAGGCATTGCCCGGGACTGAGGGCAGTGAAGACGCACTTGAGCAGTACGGTGATGCCCGTATCTTCGAGGTACAGCATGAGGTTTGGCTTTTCACATGTTGGCTGCCCTCTCCTTCACGCCAATGAGTGTTGTACTTTTCATCATTTTTTGGGGGTCCTCCTTCAACACAAATTTAAAACATCATAATAGTTGTTTGTTTTTTGGTTTGTTTAGAAGCGGCCAGTTCATTTAATTTACTGTATTCACTAAAGGTGCGTGACATTGGCAAAAAAATGATATCTCAATATTTTCTGGGACTTGACGATAAAGATAATTGGATGATATTTTGCATCCTTTAAAAACGTGTTTCTAAAAGTCTAACTTGGTCTTGTTAAGAGGATATGAACTGTAGCTGACTAACAAGATTAATGGAGACAACAGTTAAAGAAAACGGGTCTTTAATGTTTGTGTGTAGAAAAAAAAAAAAAAAAGTCGCCAGCCAGTGTCTTTGTGAGATCAAGCTGGGCAGGTGCGAGTAAACCAAAGTGCCAACAGAACTGGCATAAGGAGGGCGCGAAGCCAAAGGGAATGAAATACTAAACGTAACTCAACTCTAAGACTTGAACGTTGCAGTCGATGCACATGAAGTGCTGTGACGTGACGTGACGTGACGTGAATTGTGTGGCATACAAGCAAGAACGAAAAGCTAACATCCTGCACTATGGAGTAACAATCCGAGATTCAGACGCACACCAGCTCTGTGAGATATTACACAAAGACACAGAAACAAGTGTAACATTCTAGTGCGGGGATTTCAAGTTGGGTGTTCGATTTATTTAATAGTGCTTTGGAATCGAGGAGCCCCAGCATGCCGAATAAAAGGCGCCGGGTAGCGATATGCTTCATACGGAAATAAAAAACGATCCATTTGTAGGGTTTATTTTGTTTGCCTGGCACCTTTGGGGCTCCGTATTTGATCAGCTTCATTTAAATCGTATTTTTTAGAGGAACAGCCACTCCAGCCGTGTTTGCCGTGACTCCGTCATCTCCATCTCGGTTTTTTTAATTAAACTCGGTTACATTTGTCTTACAATTACGGAAAAAAAGGCAAATGATCTCGACACCAAAGTGAAGGCGGTCGAGCAGAAAGAGGGACAAGGGATGCGAACGCGATGGCATCGGTCTTTAGGTCATCCCATTGTGACGGGCGTTTTCTGCACGTGCTGAGTCGTGAGTCGTGATGCGCCGCTTCGTGTGACCCGCCATGCTGGGTACTGACGCCACACGAAACTCGTTTCTCTGTTCGGGTTTATTATTCACAGAAACAGAAAACTTGTGAGCGTCAGACTGTGGCGGTACGATTCCTCCTCTGAGGACGTTACGTGGCAGCCTAATAAAACTTCAAGTGGTTACCTTTGTGCTCCAAATCCTAGGAGCAGAGTATTCACCGCCGTCCACTTCTGTACCGCGCAGTCTCCCAGAAATGGCCGTACTGACACTCCAGCCAGTATGCTCGCTGACCGGTTGGTTTTTTGCCTTCTCTTGTGGTTGGAGAGCAGTTTTATTGTGGTAGATTATTCTGTGTAATTCGGTCCTCTCGCCAGACGGTGGCGCTTTGTTCTAATGTCCGTACGAGGCAATCGAATGGACGACGGGCGCCACCTAAAGAGGCCCAGTTCTAGACGCCTAAGTAGCAGGACGGTGTGTGGAATTGGACGTAAAACTAGGCCCCCCACGCCTTGGCTCTTCTCTTTGAGCAATTCTGGCAGAATCCTAATCAAGTTGTCAAATCTCCCTCAACATCGGAGTTTCTGCACATATTGCCTTGTGGAGATTAAAAAGGAAAAATGAGCGAAATGCAAACGAGACGCCCACTAAAGAACACTTCAAATGGACGCCAGCAGACATGTCGTCTAAAGTGATTCACTGACAGTTTAAATCGGGAGGCGATGGAAGAATTAGCAGCCATCGTGGCCTTGAGGGAACCTCCCTGTAAAGTACATGGACACTGAGCTGCGTCTGCTCGGGGACTTTAAAACCTGCTGCTCATCTCTTTAAAGCGGCTAATGCTTGTGTTTCTTGTGTTGCGCCTGCAGGTCAGAAGATCATGAGAATAAATGAGAATACGTTGTTGGAAGGACGACGCGTTGTGCTCGTGCCGTACGAGAGGGAGCACGTGCCCAGGTTGGAGTTGATTTCCTGTTAAACGCTCGCTTCAGAAGAGAGGCGCCTCCGTCTTTTCCTGGTTCCATGAAGTGGGGATTACAGGTTTACCTGCCGTCACTCGGGGCTTTGCATTGGTTTACGTTGCTTAGAATGAAATGCTGATCTGATGTGACTTTGAATGGCCGTGGAGACGCAACATGCGCAGTAACTCGCCGATTGACTCCTACAGCCATTACAGCACATTGCGTCACTGCGTCTCACACACCACCTTCGTTCTGCAGCATTTCTAGGGTGGACAGTGCAGTGCCGAATATATGGAGTGTGGGCACTGAAGACTTTATTGTAGCTGCAGTCCGCCAACTTCATGCTTTGCCACAAATAGGTGCTTCATATGCCAAACTATATCGCACTCCAGTTAGTGCGGAGAAGAGAGGGTCAGGTCACCTGGGGAAGCCATGAAGAAGGCTGGCTGGCATTGTGGTGCTGTTACAGACCATTAGTGGGCCTCGTGGTTTATGATGGCGCCGCCTTACTGGTTTGTAACTCGAGTGCCCAGATGGTGTGCGGATACAAAGAAACGAGAAAAGGCCTCAGGCACCCAATAGAAAGACAAAATGTCAGGCCAGTGTAAAGAACAGTGTCCTCGTTTTAATGAGAGTTTCACCAATTGGTTTCCAAACTGGGCGGCACGGTGGCGCAGTGGGTAGTGCCTTAAGGGTTCGCTTCCCGGGTTCTGCCCGTGTCTGCGTGGGTTTCCTCCCACAGTCCAATGACATGCAGGTTAGGTGCATTGGCGATCCTAAATTGTCCCTGGTGTGTGTGCCCAGCGGTGGGCTGGCACCCTGGGCGAGGTTTGTTTCCTGCCTTGCGCCCTGTGCTGGCTGGGATTGGCTCCACCAGACCCCCGTGACCCTGTAGTTAGGACATAGCGGCTTGGATAATGGATGGATGGTTTCCAAGCTGCCTGGGAGGGCAAAAATGAATGGTGAATTGGGGGGCCGGGGGATTCAAGGAAAGAGCGGCGGTCCGAGAACGTAGTTAGCCTTGAATTTAAGATGTGATGCCAGCAGGCAGGCTTTGAAATGTCCCCACCATTGTCATGGCTGCGAGCCTCCTTCACTCGGGTCCTCAATGCCAGGTTGTGTGGTTTATGACAGATGCCTTGATTTGGCACTTTTTGGGAATCGGCTGGTGCTCTTTGGGCGTTGGTGTGGCACGTGCTAAGGAGAAGAAAGCGAAACTTTTATCGGTAGTGTTTATCAGTGCGTAGTCATGAGACACTCGTGTGTTTCATCAGAAAATGTCCTTCTAAGGAAGCTAACAATGAAAGGAAGCACTTGTGAAGTAAGAGTGAGAAAGTCTTGTCCTTGTAGTGACGCCACTTGTTTATCTGCATGCATTACGCCTTCATCATGCTTAGTCCTTTTAGAGGACAATTACAAGGACCTGCTGCGGAGACCCGCGGTGACTTACAGTATTGGTGTCGATTCTGTTAAGATATCACCAGTGGATGACTTGCCCCGAGTTACAGAAACTGACGGCGTCCCAGCCTTTGACTTTGGAGCAGGAGTACGAAATGCAGAGAAGATGGCGTGAAGATGATGACAGTGAGACTTTTTGTTACTTAAATTGACGGTTTTTCTTTTATTCAAATTTGAAAAGTCAGACCCTTTATTTTTAACACTGCAGAAGTGGAAATAACGATGAGTCACCCATTTGGCCATACGAGACAAGAAATGAACATCGAGTTAAATCGAAGACAAATGAGCTCTGCGTAGGCCTTTGGGGCATCCTGATCGTTTGCTCAGGTCTGTGGGACAGTGAAGGCTGTGCTGGGCCGAGTGCACGGTGGCAAGGAAATCCAGGATGTGCCTTACGGTGGTGTCACACTATGGCCCAGACGTACTGTGGTGTCACACTATGGCCCAGATGAGCTGTGGTGTCACATTATGGCCCAGACGTATGGTGGTGTCACATTATGGCCCAGACGTACTGTGGTGTCACATTATGGCCCAGACTTACCGTGGTGTCACATTATGGCCCAGATGTATGGTGGTGTCACACTATGGCCCAGACGTGCTGTGGTGTCACATTATGGCCCAGACGTGCTGTGGTGTCACATTATGGCCCAGACGTGCTGTGGTGTCACATTATGGCCCAGACGTGCGGTGGTGTCACATTATGGCCCAGACTTACCGTGGTGTCACATTATGACTCAGACCTCAAGACATTTTGTCTTTAACTTCGCACAAAGAAGATGAGACACCAGATGGCAGCTCATTTTTGGACAGGAACATTAAATGCGCTGTGAGCCAATGTGGTCGTTTTCTGTTAGGCTTTGAGGGTCTCGCTTCTCCTTTTGCTTCTAAGACTTTACAACTCGTCACACGTCTCTCTTATCTGTCCGTCTCATTGTGTCTCCTCTATTTTGTTGTTTTTGTGTAAATAATTTCCTTTCTATTTTTGTAATTCATTTCTCGTGTCTGTTGCCAGCCATGGGTGTTTGTGACAGAAGCTGTTATTTCCGTTAAAACAGAAGAAGGTTCGTCCTTTTTGCTCCATTGACGTGACGTTTTGCTCTTTCCCGTCTTCCCAGAGTGCACTTTCATAATTCTAGATAAGAAGAGATGGGCTGACCCTCGTGTTGCAGAAGAGGACTGTATGGTGGGTGATGTGAACTTGTTTCTCACTGACTCAGAAGACCCCTCTCTGGGAGAGATTGAAATCATGATCGCAGGTACTTGTATGTAGAAGAATAACAGAAGAGCAGATCTCGAAATCGACTGCAGGGCTGAAAGAGACGAGCTGCTGTGTTTTATTGTAGAGCCCAAGGACCGAGGAAGAGGAATAGGGAAGGAAGTCGCCCGCATGATGATGTGTTACGGTAAGAGACTGTTCAGTTCAATTCACTTCATCCTTATGTTGCTTTCTTCACTGAAGATGGGCTCAGGGTGCTTCAGCACATTCAGAAAGAAAACGGAAGAACGGCCGAGCGTAGCGAGTCTACTTGCATGAGCTCGCTGATCTATAGAGGGTGAGGCAGAGACCCCTAAAGTTTAAATAACGTTCTAATCACAGTCACGCTAACAGATGTTATCCAACCCGCTGTATCCTAACACAGGGCGCCATAACGCAAATGGGCACCGTCTCTGATATGACGCCATAACACAAATGGGCACCGTCTCTGATATGATGCCATAACACAAATGGGCACCGTCTCCGTTATGATGCCATAACACAAATGGGCACCGTCTCTCATTTGACGCCATAACACAAATGGGCACCGTCTCTGTTCTCCACATCAAAGTGTCTGTAGAGAGAACTGGCATTGTTGGGCTGGCATTCAGCCCTGCTTGTTATGAAATGCGGCTCGGCTCAAACTGAGAACCATGGCGTACCCTAAAAGAGATGACCTCCTCCATGTGGGTAAAAGACGCCTGCCGTGTGCCGTCACTATCAAAGTTTGACTTTTTTATTTAGTTGTAATTTGTCTTCGGAGAACAAAAGGTGCAAAGAGACAAATGATGAGCGACTCAGAGATGCACATTTAATAAGAAGCTTCAGAAATTAGGGTTAGGGTTACAAACCGAGAAGCACATCTGAGGGTTTCTGGGTTTGGTGCACACAGACACGCTCTGAAGAGAATGAAGTCCTGGAGCGGTTTGTGCCCACCCTGTCCCTGTCGTCCCCCAGGTGATTCTTCAGCATCGCCATCTGTCATCCTAAACCCCTGTAATAATTTTGCCCGCCTCTCTGCTCGAGTTTCATTACATTTTCGTTTATCGAGACTCCAGCGGTGAGGACAGAAAGCACGTCATGGGGTCCCGTTGTGCCAGGACCCAGACGTTTAGGCCCGATGTTCTGTTTCAGGTCCCAGCTGTCCTATCGAGTGTGAGCTCCAGAGGAGGACCTGCTAGTCAGTCAGATGCCATTTCTTTCGTCTTTTTGACTATTCCTGCAGCCCCTCGCTAAAGAGACCACTTGCTGTGTCCCAGTGGTCTGTAACAATGGCCATTGTCTCTCCGGTCCCCGAGTGCTTTGGGATTAATAACAATTCACCCCGAGTGTGTGGCGTGCCACTGATGCTCAGTAGGTGAGGCCTGGCGGGATTACGAGATGAAGAGGAGTCCACACGTGCGGCCCCCCGGTGAGCTCTGAACAGTAATAGTTAGCTGAAGCATGGCATGAGGTGGCGCCTACTGACCTTTTATTCCTGCTCTCCTTTATTTTGCTTAGTTAAATTATTGTTCTGAAATTTGAAATGAGACCCGCTTGTGGTTGATACTCACATTTGCACAAATTGAAATCTTTTTTTTGTACTTTTATGCCACATTTCAATGCCAGGTTGTCCAGAACCGCAAGTAGTTTACTCTCACAAAGATCTTGTTACATTTTTATGGCCGACTGTGAACAAAGTCCAGCCGTGAGTACGTCGGTGGCAGATGGGGGGGCAGGCGTGTCCTGTGATGGCATTCTGTACTTTGGTCACACTGACGGGCGAGGACGCCAATCTGCTTGCTAGCGTTCTGTCTGGCCGAGTCCCCTTAAAGCACTTGATGGGATGTCCGGGGTCCCTGTAGCTCCGTGTGTGTGTGTGAGAAGCTTGATCTCTCGTTCCTCCCTTACAGGATTTAACGTCATAAAGGGACCCCCACCCTTAAGCTCATCTCACTGCCAACCGCACCCCAGTAACGTCCAGACAGCGAGGAGACGTTCACAAATAGTTTGACATTTTAATAAAAAGGCAACTGTCACGTGAAAAGGAAAAAAAGAAGACCACCAGCACCAAAACGCGTCCGAGTCACTGTGCGGACCGCCTTGCTTTCCAACTCGGTGGCGGCGACTCCGCGCTCAGTGAGCCCACCGTCTCAGACGGCCGGTCCTGGTGGGTCAGCCTTTAACTATTCCACGTGCTTCTCTGCGTGGAGCCAAACCCCAGCGACCATCCGCGTGTTTCCCGTTCTCGCAGGTGGCGAATACGAGAGGCTCGCTTCATCATGTGCTCCATTCCAGAAACAGTCGTGCAGATATTTTTAATAAGTGTGCCGTTTTGTTATTCTAACAAATGCACCGTTTACCAAGGGGTGCCAAGGTGGCGCAGTGGGTAGCCTCGTCTGGGTTCGCTTTCCAGGTGGGTTTCCTCCCACAGTCCAAAGACACACAGGTCAGGTGCACAGGCCATCCCAAACTGTCCCTAGTGTGTGTCCTGTGCTGGCTGGCATTGGCTCCAGCAGACCCCGTGCCCCTCTGTTAGGGGATAGCCAGTTGGACAAATGACCGACTGACTCTAACGATTTCCTGTTAACACATTTTGAAATGGAAAGACAAAGCCAGAATTTCACTGTTGTGTAAAGTTAACAATTGCAATTCTAATACCAAAGGCTGTCATCCTGTGCTCCTTGTGTGGCGTGGCACGGTGCCCTGGCATAGCCTGTCTCCCCTTTATCAAATGTCAGAGACTTTCAACGTCTGTCCTGCGCGTGTCGAGGTGGGACTGTCACCTGCTGCACTGCGCGGCTGCTTGTCGGTCTTGGGGACGACCCGACTTACCGTCTTACTCTTCTCTCTTTCAGGAATCACGAGACTGGGAATCCACAAGTTTGAAGCCAAAATTGGAAAGGAAAACCAAGTCAGCCTGGCGTTGTTCCAGAAGCTTCACTTCCAAGAGGTCAGCACGTCAGTTTGTTTCTTTTAAAGAGTAAAGTTGAGCTGCAGCGGGTAAGACGTGGACCTGTGACGGTGAGGCCTGGCAGGGCACGTCGAGCGGGCCCTCGTTTTAGAACGCACTAAGACACTTCTGAGGCGAGGCGGCGAAGGCCCGCGTTCGGGTGGGACGAGCGAGGCTCTAGTGTGCCCTTTGGATTATCAGTTCGAGACCGCCGAGGGTACGGAAATGACGTGGGGAGGATGCCACGCGTGAGGTTCTGTCCGTTTAGTCGGCCAGTTTTCAGTTTCACCAAATGATTTTCTGCTGTTGCAGGTGTCTTACAGTGAAGCATTCCAGGAAAGTACGCTGGAGCTGAGAATTGACGAGGAACACGAGAAACGGCTCGCTGGGGACAGGAGTCTCATGGAAGAAAAGAACTACAGGGAGACCAAGGCTGCCATCAGACCGGAGACGGCCGTCCACCCGCGCATTTAAAGGGCAACGCCTGCCTTGACTAAATTTAGAGTTTAGCTTCACGAGCGCAGCCATACCTTCAATAAATCCACCTCTGGAAACGACTCCATCATCATTGTGTTCAAATGTGCGGGTAGAGACGGGGGCACAAAACGTCACCAGTGCAGCCCAGTTGGTGCGGGGGGTTTGAGCGCCATTTCCACAGTATGGTGAACGTCTAATGGAGGGGGAGGGACACGAAGCCGCCCACCAGCTGGCACCTCAAGGGGCCCAGTAAGGTATGGCGACGGGCTGACTGTTGAAGTTAAGATGGGCGCCCGTCTCATTCCCGGTGTTCTTTTACTGCTTGGCGTCCCATAGTGAGAGGCTGGCCGTGCCAGGCCTACGAGCCGTACGGGGTGGGGTGCCCAGCCCACAGAAACGTTCCCCCTGGACTCGCCTCACAACTCTTACACCTTCACACATAAAGGCCATTCCACTCGGATGTCCCGACGCCGAGGCGGTTACCCGTGGCACTGCCCGCCTTACCAGAGACAGCCATGGGGCCCGATGGTAAACCTAAACTCCCCGAGTGTCAGACATTTCCAGACGACGCCCAGCGCTCCTCACCTTCTCCTCACGTCACATTTGATGTTCCCGATTATTCGCCTTCTTTACATTACATGGATCTGAATCTGCAAAAGTCTTGAGACCGAGGCAGTAAGTGCAATGAGCCGCAAATCTCCGAGAACACGGGCTCCCCTCGTCTACAAGTGTGAAGGGGCACGGAGACCACGGGCAGTGCCAAAGGCAGGTCAACACGACATCACACGGGCATCTCCGTGTGTACATTGAAGACCCCCGGCCAGATACAGAAACGGCTTGCAGCAGGACTTGGGTGATCAGTGTCTCTCTTTATTTTTGCATTGAATTTGGAAAAACGAATTTTAAAGCAACGATACTGAAAGTGTGGACTTGTTGGCAGACGTGGCAGTGAGTGACTCTTCACTGCCTGGACCCCTGAGAAAGCAGAAGCTGCCCGACTCTTATCACGTCTCCTTAAACATGAAATCTCACTTTGGGATGTTAGTCTCGCACCTAAAGAGAAAAACGTAGCGTTGCGATGTTCTTTACGGGCACAGGGCACACCGTGGGCTCAACGAGAGTATAAAACGAGAAGAGTCGCCAGAGCTGCTCTCAAAGGTGGGCCTCTAGCCGTCGGGCAGCCCGGCCTGACCACGCAGAGCCACAGACGGGGGGCTTCACTCAAAGGAAGAGGGCCAAGGAGGGCAGAGCGGGCTTTATTTCTACACCAAACGGCGGGCGTCATGGCAGCACTCAGGCAGAGCTTCAGGCACGCAGGCCTCGAGTTGAGCATCACGAACGTCGGCTCACATTTCGAGACTTTTACAAAGAATAAAGCACAGGAACACGGCAGCAGCTGGCACTGCCCAGGTGAAGCAGCACCCGCACAGGGTGCCGTGCCCCGTTGAGCCTCAGGACTTCGGGTTTACTGTAAGAAATCGTACAAAGTCAGCATTGTCACGTTCAACAATCCGCTGCATAAGTTCCGATTTTCAAGTTACAGAAATGCAAGTTTGCTTGACAATCAATGAGCAGGAAATCAACAAAAAGTCAAAATGAGCGACAGCTGGCGGCACAAGCCCTGCAGTATGAGCCAGGTGCTGGCACTGCCACGGCCTCGTCGTCTTCTGGGCTGGCGACACGGTCACGCTCCTTCTGTGTAAACGCCGTTTAAAATGCAATTCCATAGGAATTTCAGCAGCCACTTCCTCTGTCGAGCGCCCGCCGGGCACAACCTCAGGGTTGCTGTGGCGAGAGTTTCTGCAGAATTCGACTGACAACTTCCTGTCTTTTCAGCGCCGACACGAGGTCCGCGTAGAGCGAGTTGATGGGCACGCAGGCCTCGTCCCGCCGCAGCTCCGTCAGCTGACAGACGGCGACCATCGCTGCGGCCGCTAGGAGGAGGAGGAGGAAGAGCTTCAAGACGAAGGGCCGCCAAGAGGTCTGAAGTTTGGGAGCGGAGCTCACGGCACACGGTTGTTCTAGAAAACGAAAGAAAAAACAAAGTCGGTCAGCGTGTCGGAACGTCCCGAGGAGGACTCGTCCATTTTAGGACCAATCATTTCATCGGAAGCGCGTTTGCCGCGCTGCTTACGTTGTTCTGCTTCAGCTTCCGCCTTCCGATTGGCGTCCCGCTGCTCCTGCGAGGCCCGCGCGGCCTTCTGAGCGTCGTACTCCCTCCTCTTCCTCTCTTTCTCCTCTGCCTTCTCCTTCTTCCGCAGCTCTCGCTCCCGGGCTTCTCTTGCTCGCTGCTCAGCCTCCCGCTTCTTCTCTTGCTCTGCAGAAACAACACCAAATGTGACAGACAGTGCCCGCTCTGCGCCCAGTTCATAAACTGCGCCCACGGCCACTTAGCGTGCTTGTGCTCGAGAACGGTGGTCTCCAAGGCTGATGTTGAGGATCTCGGCAGTCGCAGGCCCCGCTATTATGTAAGCCTAAACGTGTAGATGCTGCCCCCTTTGCCCCCCCAGTTTATCTCCTCCTCCTCTCTCCACAGCCTTCCTTGTAAACCCCGATACCCACTTGCTGCCACTTCTGCTCCGAGATAAACGATTCACGCTGTGCTGCTGCGGTTACTTTATGGCCAGCAGCAAACCAAGGAACTGCTGGTCGAGTTTCACCTCGTTATTCAGGCAGTGGGTGTGGAGGTGGGCCACCCCTAAAACGTACTTGGTGGTCCTCATCAACGACGGGTTGGGCTGGTCGAGGAGCCACACGAGGAAGGGTAGAGCAGACTCTTCATTCCCTTAATGTGGGAAGAGACGTCCTTCAGATTTTCTAGAACCCACCGAATCAGCAGGCCAATTTAAAGGGGGGGGGGGCTCGGTTATACTCTGGACCCCCAAGGGGGCTTCTCCGCAAAGTAGAGAATTAAAACAAACCTGAGAGCCATGAAGAACAACGGCACACATCCTGGCTCTGCCACAGCAACGCCAACACACCGACGGAGGCTCCTTAACACCAACAGCAGTGCGGATATTACTCGACTGCCAAGTGCCAAGTGTTTGTTCTTGTGCGAGTGTGAGTGTGTGCGAGAGTGTGAGTGAGTGTGCAAGTGTGAGTGTGTGCGAGTGTGAGTGTAAGTGTGTGTGCGCGCAAGCGTGAGTGTGTGCGAGTGTGAGTGAGAGTGTGAGTGAGTGCGAGTGTGCATCGGCTTATTTAAAGAGCTTCGGTTAAATGACCGATTTCCCCTTGGTGACCACTGGAGTTCTGCCTATGAACTAAAATGCCATCTCCCTCCCCTTTGTCTGTGGTGCCCGCTAGACTGGCTGGTAGATCATTCCGAGGGTCAGATGACCACTTTCGGGCCAGTATTGCCACCTGTCAGTCACTTTGAGGATTATTTCGATAAACAGTACGCTTATTAGACATATTTAAGTTGTGCCAAGTGCCCAGCAGCACCCCGACATCACACACTTTGTGGCAGACTTGGGTTTGCTGTTCAGTCTAAAATGAGTGAATGTATTGTACGGGCCTGGGGCCTGGCATGAGGGCTTTGTGCGACCCTACGCCATACTTACCACCTTCTCCTCTTTTGATTTTGGCTCACCTTTGGCACCCGTTCAGTATGCCACATGTGTATTGTACGCAGACCATCTTTGTGGACTGTGATGACACAGTAATTCCATGGGCACACTCACCACGTTCGGCCTGCAAACGTCGCTGCTTCTCCCGGTCCAAGTCCGACTGCAGTATCCTCATGTGCTGCAGAACCTTAACGGAACAAAATGAAGATTACGCTACAAAGAGCACGCCAGCATTGGCACCTCGCCGTTACTCCACCAGCTCAGCGATGCCCAACTACTCTACGAAAGAATGAAACACAGTCGACCTGACAAAGCAAAACTAACAGTGAGGCTTCCGGTCCAAACCCGTCAGGGCATCGCTGGGCACAGGGTGGTGTGAGGAGGGCTGTCAGGCCCCTCCGTCACCTCCCCGAGGCTAAAGCGTCACGTGCGTCACTGCCACTTACGGACGTCTCGCCTTCTCCTCAACAAGCCGCTATTCTTGTCTACCAAACAAACTGTGCGAGTGGCTGGGGGGTTTGTCACCAGCAGTGACGGGGACAGCGTCTGGCCTCGGGCCATCACTCTACTGTACCTGTGGATCCCCACCTCATTCTGCCCTGCCACCCCCAGGTCAGGCCTTGTGAATGCCATCCAGTGCAAGTTGGCATGGCTGCTCGCTGTATTCCTGCATTTCGTGTCACCTCAGTTTAACTGCCTGGAGTTTTGTGACAAATCTCATGAGGGACGTTTTATTTGTCCATTAGTAAAAGTGACAGAAGTGCCAGTGCCTCGATACCGACAGTACGTTACTCTTCCGTTCCAGTTCTACTCATTTTGAAAATCTGTCAAGCAGGTGGCGGGGCACACATCTACAGAACCAGCAGTTAACCAGCCAGTCACATCAGTACCAAGGTGCCAGTTAGCCCAAGTGTCCTCTTTCTGGTGCCACACCCAGCCTGACTGACTGGTGGTAGACCTGCAGGGTGTGCCCACCCACCGACTTTCAAAACTCCATCAGCTAATCAGTCGAAAGCAAAGCTGCAATTGGCCACTTGCAGGAGTCTGCTAGCTTTACGTTTTAACCCGGCTGCCAACTTGGGATTTATATGGCATTACCACTGGCCACTGCCCGACGTCTGCACCCCAATCCTCAAAAAGGCTCCCCTGGACTTGGCTGGAAGGCATCGGCATGTTACGGGCAGAGAAGCCCACCACTGTTCATACCAAACCCTGCCATGTCCCAAGAAGCACAGCAACAGTGGCAGCATCCTGCTGGTGGGACAGAACTGGGCACCTTGTTAGAGGGGCACAGTGCCAGGAAATACAACAAGAAAGCTTCTGTCAGGCCCTGAAGCCTAAAAGAGTCAGGCAGGCCAAAGCAGCTCTTGGGGACTCAGGAGTAGAAGGTGAATGTCACTGAGGGGATCGCAGCCCACCGGACTCAATCAAAATGGAAACAAACACCCACACAGGGGGTCTGCACCTTCAGCGTGGCACAGAAGTCAGCCGAGGACCGTGACGATGGCACAGTGGTACAGCTGGCAGGTTTCAATTCCAACACACTTCTGGTGGTCGCCGTGGGAACCAGGTTTGTTTTTTTTTCTTGAGCATGTGACCTTTTAATGAAAAAACTGCTAAGTGGCATCTGAAACCCAGCAACACCTGATGGCATCAATGGCACCTCCCTGCCTTTTCACATTTTTGTGGCTTGGCAGAACAATTAAAGGTGACACTTACATGGCTGGCACACGCCCTGCACTGCTTCTCGTCTAAGCAGTCTCCTGCGACCTTGGCCAGCGTTGCCTCGAGTGGATTATCCTTTAAATCCAACCACCTCAGATTCTGGGAAAAAAGGTGCAAACAAGACAAACAATCAGCTTTTTAAGTTGAAACACAGCACGTGATCTGATCTACTGAACCAGCATGGCACTGGGCACCAACACCCGTCTGCCTTTCAAAAGACACCCTGAAATTGGCACATTTCGAAACGTGGAGGGTACCGAGACTAACCCTTCACTTCTGGTAGGACTGGCAGCTGCAATGCGTTATTCAGAGGTTACCCAGGCTTCCAGTACGCCCAGTTCCCCAGTGGGATGGCTTTCTTATCTGAACGCAGACCCGAGGGCACATTAAGATCCCAAAATGCCAGCCTATTAAAGACTTTATAAGGACCAATAAATCAACAGTGGAAGGTCCGGCGTCTTCTCCCTGCTGGTAGAGGAGATGCCCTGGTTGTCCGAGGCTGCAATTCCACCTCTGCCGTTGGCACATGCCAATTGGTTGTGCTTATTAAAGTACGTATGCAATATTCTGAAGTGTGACGGGCCCTTGTCAACGTCCCACTGAGGCACTTGGCACCGCTGCTCTACTGTCACGGACAGCCTTGGAATCCACGGATTTCAAGATTGTGTGATCGTATTATGCGGGCAGCACAGACTCCGACTGCAGAGTGACATGGCCCTGCGACTGTCACACTCGGTGAGGGGCAGCACACAAAAATGAACTGAATTGGACCAAATCTGTACTTGTTCACAAAACTGAACTTTGACTTGTGCCCTCATTCTTTAAGACAATACAGACTGCCCGCTGTACCCACCAGAGACGCTCCTAAGGGGCACACATTCACACCTGCATCAACAGCGAATGCCCAGCATCCAGAGCCACATCTGCCAACGCCGTCACCTCACCAGAGTGGGCACATACTCCCCACTTGTACAGGGGGAGTCAACATGCCGAGTTTCATTCTGAAATGTAGTTGGTGCCCCCCAAACCTGGGCAGCACCAGGTATTCCTGCTAATATTCCGTAAATAAACAGAGGGTGAATGTCCTGCCATATTACGAGGCAAAACTTGTATTAAAAGAGAATGCGAAACACCATCGGGTTGTGAACTGTGCCCACTAGAAACCCCCAACGGGGCAGGACACCCACCCTAGGAGGAGCAGTAGCTTGTCATGTGGCCCCGAGTGAAGCCCCCCGGAGTGCGGCGGCTCTCGTTACCTTCAGCTGAGCAAAGCTGACCGGCAGGACCACCAGCTTGTTGTTATAAAGATCCACGTGCTGCAGGTTTACAAGGCGTCCAAACTCAGGGGGCAGCTGGACCAGTTGATTCTTGCTAAGATCCAGTTTAACCAAATGGGTCAGGCTGCAGAACTCTGACTGGAAAAGACAAACAGTTACAGTTGGCGACACGTCAACGCCTGGAAAGAAGAACCACGACAGGCTGGAGCTGCGATTACGGCCATCGTGTTCCATAAAAGCACTTCATAAATAACTCTGAGCGCGCTCAGTGCAGCCGGCGCCTGTGCCGAAGGCGGGCACCCACCATGGGCCCACTCGTACACCCTCACCCAGTCGTGCAGTGGAGTGGAAGCGTCAAATAACCTCATGTGTCTATCGTTATGGGCGTGAGAGGAAACCCCCCCAAAGACACCGGGAGACGGTGCAACCTCCACACAGACGGGTCAGGGTGGTCCGGCCAAAGCACACCACGTCGCCCACCTGAACCCAAACATGTTGGCAGGTGGAGATGATGAGGCCAGCAGGGGGGCACTTACCCTGTGGTTCGTGTGTAGATTCCAATGCCACAGTACAGGGGCGAGGACACTGTGCTGTAAAAACGGTGCCAACGTAAAACCAAGTTCCTGACTCTCTGTGGTCATAAAGGATCCCTGGGCACCTTTTGAAAATAGCAGGGCATACCCCTAATGTCCTGGCCGTCTAAATCACCCCTTTACAAATCATCCAGGTGGAGCTGCACATCGGACAAATCATCCAGGTGGAGCTGCACATCGGTGGCAGTTTAAGTGGCTCCACGCTAGACAAATGTCATTAATTCAATCAGAACCCTGGATCCATGAGGCGGCAGTGCCAACCACCCACCCACCCACCGTGCCACTGTGCTGACCCTGTCCCATCCTGTTGCTGTAAAATAAAGTACGGCCCGTCATCAAACTACTTGAGGCAGAAGAGGACTTACAGGAAGGACGCGCAGGTTGTTGCAGGAGAGGTCGAGCACCGTGGCTTTCGGCAGACAGGCCTGGGCAGGAGAGACAGACAGACAGAGAGAGAGACAGAGAGAGACAACTGCGGTCAGACGTTCGGCTGGATTTCTGAACAAACGTTAAAAACTGAAATCAGAAGAATAAAAAAGAAAGGCCAACTCCTCCTCTTCGTGAATTTGAACACACAAAGCTGTTCATTGGCGGCAGGAAGGTGAAAGAGTCCTGCAGTCGACCCAAACCAAGCCTGCCATTTTACTAGAGACGTCAACTGGCACCCCATGATGCCACCCAGATTCCATCTTACCAGGTCTTTGACTGGCACCTCGGTCAGGTCACTCAGGCTCAAGTCCAGCTCATTGCCGTCCAGCTTGTCTCTCAGGTTGACGGCTTTCCCGCTGCCTTTACTCATGGCGCCTTCCCTGGAAGCGTTAAAAACACTTTTGTTATTCCAGGTTCAGGTCCGCTGCTGCCCCACCACAGGGTCCACCACGCAGGCACCGTTCTCGGCGATTTCTACACCTCAGTACTTCAAACTCGGCCCCGATAGATTTACCCGCTTTACCCATCAGCCCACAAGCACTCGTGTCTGCTCAGGGTCTTGCTGAAGGGGGCGCTCTGCAGATGGCTTGGACTTTATGGAGCTGCCCACTACCGTGTGTGGATGGATTTTGTATTCTTTTGCCACTGGGCTTCCATTTCTTATGTTTTGGTTGTTAAGAACTTCCAGGGCTATGAAGTTAAGCAGATAATGTGCCAGGCGGGCGGAGAGCACCAGTGCCAGAGTCGCCCTGAGGAGCACACCATGCATGTTACCATCTAAACGGTCTTTATTTTGGCCTCCCACTCAATCACAGTACGTCCTTACCTTTTGGTTTTTCTCACCCAATCTTATTACAAAGCGGACATCGCAGGCTTCAATCCTTACAGCTTTCCCATTCAGACTCGAGAGGGGTCGTTTTCCAGAAGCCGCACCAAACTTCCCAATTCTGGCTCAGATGGCGTCGTTTACATCTTAGGCCATCACGTGACGCTTTACAAAGCAGTCAGCCAAGTATCGTATCCCCTGGCACATGCCGACATCACTAGATGTGGGGCTCACCCTGCACACCCCATTATCTATTCATGTCAGGACGTATCTATTGAGGTCACTACGGCCCAGCAAGCTCTGCTTTAACAAAGCGGTGCGGAGTCCGCACGTTCCCTCTGTGCGCCCGTGGGAATCTCCCTCAGCTCCACGACGGGCTCCTAACAACCCCCAGAGCCTCAACTGTCAAGTGCAAATGGGCGAGTGAGTGTGCCCCGGGCCGGCCTGGCACTGCCCATGACCACATGCTGCTTAAGGAAGGTTTATAAAGATGGACCTGCGAGGGTTGGGACGCCGAGCGGGTTATAAGCCCCCGGCCTACAGTCCAAGTCATTCTTCGCCATTTAACACGAAAGGCAGGCGGTCGTCCAGAATCACAAACAAACGTCCGAGCAGCGCGCCGGCGTCCAGCAAGCTGACCGCTTTACTCATTCATTGGGGAGGCACACGAGGAGCTTTCCCCTGCATAGACCTCGCGGACGTGTAGGTAAATGAATTGCGCGTTACCTACGTGGACCACTAAAGCACCAAAGTTCACACACTGCTGATTCTTCTCCAACAACTTACCGGACGATTGATTTACAGTGCGATCAGCCTCTTCTATGGCGGCGCCTCCTCGACGAACGAACTCGTAGCAAAATGCGTCGCCAGCAAACGCGTGAATCTGTGCAGTTTAATGCCCACTACGCGCTCCTCTTCTGCACCGCTCGCCCAATTCCAAATGGCTGGAAATCCACGTCATTGAAATCGGTCCACGTACACGAAGCGTCGCGAGAAAAAGGGCCGGATCTCGCGAGAATTCTATTATGACGTCGACCCTGCAATAGACATAGAATTACTAGACGCCGCATGACCGGCTGCATCGTACGTCAACGTCGCCGCCATACTGCGAGTGGCACTGCTGTGGAGTCAAGTAATGGATAACGTGCTGCTTGGGATTGTACAAACCGCTGGACGCTCCAAACCAGATCCCGGGGGATTACACTTCACAGGTAAGGCTGAACAATTGTTTGGTTATATTTGGCCATTAGAAAATCCCGTTTTATAATCTTAGCACTCAAGGTCAACTTACAATAAAATGAAACAACATTAGTAAAATTAAAACAAGACAATGATAAATGAAAAAGCAATAATTAGCAAAGAAACAAAGATAACTGGTGGTACCAGTACAAAATTCACAATTGGTATGCCAGTTTGAAAAGAGAAGTTTTGAGGGCAGGTTTAAAATGTGTTATTGAATTGAGGCCTTTCTAATCTTCTATCCCAGCTCTGCTTGGTTCAAAACTCTGCTTGTAGAGTCCTGACACAGACTGGCATCCTGCTGCACCTTCACTGCTCCCGGTGTCTTACGGGATTGAATTTCAAATTCCGTTTCTAACATGCAGAGCTTTAAATAGCCTCACGTCGAACTGCGCCAGCGACCTTCTCCATCACTCTGCTCCTGACTGACCGGGAATGCCCTGTGACCCCGGCAATCGTGTTGTGCCCACACTAACCTGCACGCTGCGGGTGACAGGGCATTCAAGTGTATGCAGCGCTGTGACTTTGGAATGACCTCCCGAAGTGACTCGTTTTGTTTGTAATTTGTTTGTTTATTTCATGTAAAGCACTTTGAGCGACATTATTTGTAGGAAAATATCAATAAATGTTGCTGTTGAACTTGCTGCCCCTCTCTGTCCGTCCGTCCCTCCGTCACACGTTATGTTATTTGTTCAAGACTTCTTTGTAGTATTTTAGTCTGGATTACTGAGTTTTTTTATTCAATGTGAATGCTTTGTATATCTTGCATTGATCTTTATTTAGTGTATCCAGTGTTAGAGATAACGTCCTGTTGTTCTTCTGGATTTTGTGAAGTGCTTGAATAGAGGAATGGGAGGTTGGGAGCGGGCGCTGATGGCACATTGCTGTGCCCACCACATGACGAACCTCCTGGACTGGGACCCGGGTGACACCGCAGCAGCACCACACTGGCACACCTGCCACCAGCCCCCAAGTGTTCCCTGTAAGTTGGAGGACCTGCCTGGAGGGCTGGGCAGATGAACGTCACCCCACCCAGGATGGCACAATTGCAGGTTAAGGGCCCAACGGAGCAGAGTCACTTCTGACACTTATGGGATTGGAACTGGCAACCTTTAGCCTCAGAGCCTCCTCTCCACGGCCCGCCATCTCTCTCTCTCTCACTCTATACAGAAATAAAGAAGTAAATTGTGTCATTTGTAGTATTTTAGTTTTTTTTCGTTTGGTGGCCTGTTGTTTATAATAACAAGGGATACAAACTAGAGAAGTTCTATAAGGCAGTGAATCTACAGTATATTAATAAAAGTGCAGCAGTGTGATTGAGGATCGCCTCGCGACGCTGACAACTCCCCTGCACAGCCTCTTTCTTTCTTCTTCTCTGCGTTGTGGTCGGGGAGACTGAGAGGAGCTTCTGGCCACAGTCCATCCACATGCTAAATGAGGACCACGCCAGGATCTACGTGATGCCCTGCGGGTAACTCTGCTGTATGAAGTTTGTGATATTCTTTTATAATATTAATAGAGTGCCGTCATTGATATGTCTGGAGCTGAAGCTTCACAATGTACCGCCTGGTTATTGATTTTATTGTCACGTCGTATTGACTGCACACTGTCAAGTGAAGGAAGTGCCTCCATTGTACAAAATGTTACTAACAGTACACGTTGTGAATGTAACACATGCTGCTCAATCGCCAACTGTTTTACCTGCTTATGCCTATTTTTACACACACACAGAGTGTATACCCGGCGGTAAAGACAGGCGTGTTGACAGAACTATAAAGCGCCTTTCGTTCTTCTAATGCACATTCTAAGGTGAGTTCAGCAGTTGTGCAATGCGTTCAGCTGCATTCGACTAATAAAGTCTGATTTTATTTGGTGTGCCACCTCAAAACCAGGCAACAATGGACTAATGAATGTGGAAAATAACCTTTTTAAAGCCAACAGTTCACTTACTAAGCACGCAGCACCACTCGGCATTTCCCTCTTTGGCTGGCCTTTCACTGGCACACAATTCCAGTTTGTATTCCAGACTGGGCTAAAGGCCGGACAGTAATTTCAGTTGTTGAGCTGAACTGGAGTCCTGCTATTGCCTGCCGTCAGCTGGGTTTCTGAATGTCATGTTAACCAGGATAAGGTGACATCTCTACAGACTTTGCGCGACCGAGGGGCACCTGGTATGACATCCATTGTGAACGCCAAAGCAGCAGGGATTGACGAATACCAGAACGTGACTTCAGGTCCACACAAGCAAAGTTTATCCCACGTCAGACACAACGCAAGTCCACACGACCAGCCTGACTCTAAAGGTCTGAGGGAAGTCTGCCCAGAGCACTCCAGTGGCATACACACCAGGCAGGTGGACTTGCTGCCCACAGTGTGGTGCCACGCCTGTGCAGAAATGAATGCCAATGATCCCCTTTAGCTGACCACATTTTTTATTTGCTTTCTGAACCCTCTGCCCTCAGGGCATTGACATCATTATGCCATATTGCACAAGGGTGGGCACATTGCAGTTCTGCTGTGTTGCAATTTCACTCCCAGGATTCCACCAAGCCTGATCTGCCCAGCTCATTTCTTTCAGTGCCGGCGTACCTCCAGGGTGGCGGTTCAAGGGCCAATTGGGATCTTCTGTCCCATCAGTTTGCCCTGAACCACCATTTGTGCACACTCACCTCAACTCTCTGATGTGGATCTTGGACTGTTTGCACTTCTGGCATACCAGCTCCTGACCTTGGCTCAGCTTAGCTGATGGAAGTTCAAATATTTACATGGCAGAGTTAGTGAGCACAAATGGCATTGCCCTTTTGGGCCTCCTCTTCACCCTTCCCAAAGGTGTAGGTTGTCAATCTCGAGGTAGCAGCTCAGGCTGGAACTCGGGTGAAAGGACATAGAAATCAGCGAAAAGAACTTGAGTGAGAAGTGAGGTGACGTTCTTCGAGTCCTTTGTCTTTTCATCATGGAGGTCAATATTTAAGGGCCTCCTGACACACAAACACGCATCGCGTCAGCCAAAACCCTGTCAGCAAATCCTTTATTTGATATGCCCATATATCCACATTGGACCTGATCAGACCGCTTCACAGCTGATCCTGGATGGGGAATGAAAACAAACCGCCTGGATAATCCCTGCCAAGGCCCATGACGCTTGTTTAGCTTTTTCATTCAGAAAGTGGGCTTGTGCCACGTCTACAGTGTCATGCCTGCATGGTCTGCCAATTCAGACTCATCTCAGGAGACTTGCGACAAGAAATTCAGATACGCTTCGCTTGTACCGCTTTCACCCAAAAAAGACATAAATCAGTGACAACGAGTGCAGAATGGAGCTGCTAGAATCTTAACTAGAAAAAGAAAATCCAAACACATTTCTCCATCTTCTTTAATGTCACTACACTGGTTACCTGTGTCATTCAGGATTGACTTTAAAATTCTGCTTATGGTTTATAAAGCCTTAAATAATCTGCGCCATCTTATATATCGGAATGTCTGACACGTTATATTCCAAATCGTAACCTGAGATCCTCAAATGAGTGTCTCCTTATAATGATAAAGCTAAACTTAAAAGAAGTGGTGAGGCGGGCAGGCGGCCTTCTGCTGTTATGAACCTAAAATCTGGAATAGCCTGCCAATTGGAATTCACCAGGCTGATACAGTAGAGCAGTTTAAAACACTGCTGACAACACATGACTTTAACATGGCCTTCTCCTAACTTCACTTTAACTTAATCCTGATACTCTGTATGTTCAATTCATCACAATAACTATTCATAGTGGCTCTAAAATCCGTACTGACCCCTAACTCTCTCTTCTGTTTCTTTTTCCTGCGCCACCTCCACCTACTCAAAGCTTCATGATACTCCAACAATGATGGACGGATTAAAAGGCAGAAGTCTACGTGACCATCATCATCATCATCAAGTCTTTCCATGAGAACCCTAAATCCAAAGAGGACTGTTCCACTTATGTTAGGTAGAATGTCCAGAGGGGACTGGTCAGGGGGTCTCATGGTCTGGAATCCCTACAGATTTTATTTTTTCTCCAGCCGTCTGGAGTTTTTTTGTTTTTTCTGTCCCCCCTGGCCATTGAACCTTACTCTTATTCGATGTTAATTAATGTTGATTTATTTTGTTTTATAATTATGTCTTTCATTTTTCTATTCTTTAATATGTAAAGCACTTTGAGCTACTGTTTGTATGAAAATGTGCCATAGAAATAAATGTTGTTGTTGTTGTTGTTGTTCATCTCCAGGCGCCCTAATACTTCAGTGTGGCCTCCTAGTGGTGGAGACAGAAACGCACAGGATCGCGGGCTCTGGCCACACCACCCCAAAGCCTGGTTGCACCTTCTTGCTCAGCTCTAACCAAGCTAATGTAAAGCCTACGGCTGAAGGTTCAAGCCACTGCACCTCTGACTTCTGTCGTCTTGTGTGACGCCAAACAACTGCCAAAGCCAACTTTGACTGACAAAGGGAATTAAACATCTGCACAGAGAAGGCCGCGTGGGGAGCCGAGTGAGGTCTTCAGAAACCGCAAAGGCACCGATCAAGATGATCGAAACCACCTCGTGGACACACAGGGGAAGTGCATTCAAGAAAGGGGTTGGCGCCTTTTAAAAAGCATCAGGATGACAGCCCGCGGACTGAGTCACCTCTTCTTGTTTTCCAGACTTCTAGGGTCCTCCATTTGAGCCTCACTCGGGTCTCCTTGAAGTCCATCACAAGCCTTTTTATGTCAATGAACCTTTAAACGTGTCGAGTGTGACGTCTGCCGTGCGCAGCTTTGAGTGTGTTTTTCAGTTTTGTTCTGATCTTCTTGGGCTTTATTTGTCTGCATTTATGGTACTGTATGTTAGCTGAAAGCCGGTCAGTCACGTCTCTCTTCAGATTTGTACCTCACTGCGAACGAAAGCCTGATGCGGTCACAACATGTCTGACCGTTTGACACGTTACTGCCTCGCTGATCTCGGCTGTGGAGTTTGCTTTGCGTGCTCTTCCTGCGTCGGTGGCTTAGTTTATGTGGCCATTTTAAACTGTGGTAGGTAGCGGTGTGCGTAAGCGGGCCTCGCGATGGTCTGCTGCCACGTCCAGGGTGGGTTCCTGCCTTGTCGCTGGTGCTGCCTGGACAAGCTGATCCGATAACGTTTCATGATTGTGGTCCGCTTGTGAATGATCCACACTCACATTTTCTTTGTTGGAAATTTCAGAAGAGACATCAGCTAGGGGGCATATTGCGTTTTTAGGGGTACACAAAAGTCACTCTTCCTGTAACAAATGTGTGAAGTAAATGTTTTTTTCTTATGAATTTTGACTTTTAAATTTCCATCTGCCCTTAATTAAGATAAGCCTTCGTCCTGTCTGAGTACACATATGTCTCAAGGCTTAACTTCATCTCAACACCCAAACCCACCAAAGTTAAATAAAATCATCATTATGGGCTGTGAGTGGCTTGGGCACAGCACTTAGTGGGGCTACGTCACAGCAAATGTGGGTGAAAAGATGCAAAGGGGTGAATACACTGGGCCTGGCGCAGGGTGACCAGCTTCTGTCAGCCATGCTAACCTTCTCAGGCCAGACCCTGTGTCCTCAGAGGTAGGCGCTTTCAGCGGGCACTACGTGATGATGATGTTGATCGCTCCAACCCACATTCAAGCGAAGACTTGAGGTAAAGTGAAGCGTTAACTACTGTGCCACCCATTCTGCCACTTGAATGTATTACAGACATTGAAACAATTGCTTTCTGCAACAAAAGCCAATGAATCACGTTTATTGTTCAACATTTATATTTTTGCTGAAGTTAGTTGGGGTGTTTTGACAGCCGTATGCCAAGACCTCACCCTGCTCAGTGTCTGCCAGTCTCAGACTGACATTACGCCAGGCCCAGCTTGGAGCCAGAAATGAACCAAAGCTAAGTGGCAGACACAGGGAGAGGAAGCAAACTCTACTCCGACAGTGACCGCGCTGGAATCCAAATGCTTCGGAGATATGATGTCCCAAACGTACGTGAAATTAGACGGAAACAAATAAGCAGCAGAATGCTAGCAGCAAATTAAGAGTACAAACGTGTTTTTGCCTCGTGTTACAAACTTGATGCATTAAACGAAAAGGTCACCATCACCATCACCATCGGCGCGGCTCGTCATTCAAAAATCGCGCAGCATTCTGACTTCCGGTCACCCAGTTGGCGCGCGAGCCGAGAGCTACCGTAAGACTCCGAGCACGCGCGCAGTTCACGCCTTAGCATCTGGCCAAAGCATTCTAGGACTTCTGCGCGGCTTTTTAAGGAGGCCCTCTAATGAGCAGCTGATTGGTCGAAGGTTCACGTATGACGAGCTACTCGGTGGTCGGCGTTGGCACATGCTGGACTGGAATGTGTTTTTTCGGCTCGTCACTGGTCGAATTCGGGTAGTGAAATGGCTAACTGTGCGTGACCAGGGCACCTTCTCCTAAAACTAAACACTCACGGATTTATTCGCCCAGATCACTGCTCCATGCCCCAGAGGCTCCTCCTCCACCTCAGACCGCAACTCGACCCGGCTGCTCGGCGCCTTTTCCAAACGCGGGTGCAGCTCCGCAGCCACACATCTGGGAAGGCGCTTGTCACCCCGCCCCTCCAGCGTGCGTTTTACCCCGCCCTTCCGAGGACCCTTACTTCAGTCAGCACTTGCGGCTTCTCTCTTCACTCCCGCAAAGTTCTCCCCAGGCCAGGATGAGCACCCGGCTGATCGCTCGCTGTCTCTGCTTCCGCTGGGGGCGCCCCGCTGCCCTCGGGAAGTTGTCGCTGAGAGCCCTGCACACATCCAGGTGAGTAGAAGTTGGGCACGAGATCGCCGTTCTTCGACCAGCTCTGGGCGTTGCACACCCCGTTTATTTTCGAGCCAACGTGGGGCAATTTTCTGCAGGCTTCGTTATCAATGTTAAGTTCACTAGAGGGCCACTTGAACGAGGCGCCGGTGTCCGGGGCGGCTTGACTCGCGCTGTGGTCGCAACTTGTACACAACTAAGTGAGTACAAAGCGGATGGTTTGTCAAATATCCATTCGTGAACGTCGAACCTCCAAGCCCAACGATGACAAACGGGGCAGCTACCCCGCCCACCCGCTCGAGGCGTTTTGCGGAGTGTCGACGGCCCGCCAGCTCCAGACTCTTAACGTTTGTTTAGGGGAGATAAAAGCAGTTCGAGTCGAAGGAGAAAACGGACGCATTGAAGGAGCAGATTATGCAACTGGGAAAGGCGGAAAGTGAACTAATACAGTAGGCTCTCCGTTATACGGCGCATGGGAACGCGACCCCGGAGACGTCTCGTGGATTCGGTGCAATACGCCCCCTGCGTGTTTTAACCCTCCATATCTCGTTACGCTGATGTAGAAGCGCGTGGTTTCGAACTCGCGGACACTCGGGGCATGTCGCGAAGTGGGGGGCGGGGAGGCCAGAACGGGTTTTGAGCTCGCAGGTTTGTTTAAAAATCGTACAAAAACCGAAGGGAAAGTTTGGGGGCTTAAAAACTCCTGAAGACCCCCCGCCCCGCCATTGAGTTACACCCGCAAAAGCAACCGGCGTCCACCTGCGTAGTAAAGGATGGCCTTCTAATGCCTCACACCCGAAGTGAGCTGAGCTGATACGGCAGGGGTGTCACACCGGGGTGCCTGCTGCTTTGCGTCTCAATCAGCGAGTCGTCTCACTTCGAATTGATTTCTTTGTTTTAATTAGCTGCCTAATTTCATTTTTTTTTTGAGAAATGAGCGCTTGTGTCAAATGTGCATTCACAAAAACAGGCGTATCTGCATTTTTGAATGCTTTTGTCATTTTCATTTGAATTACCCATTATTTCAAATTTAATTTACCCTGGGGGGGTATGTGTGGCCTTCTAGCATTCTGTGCCCTCTGACCTCGTGTCTAATTCACTCAGATGGCCATAATTAGGATACCATTAGTGTTAGAGAGTTAAGAACAGAAACTATGCTAAAAATGAATATTTCTAATTACTTCTGCTCATTTCTAGATGCAAATTTAAGGAAAAAGAGCACCGCTTCTTGATTAATCTGAGGCAAAATAACTTGCCGATTTATGAGACTGAAACAAAACCAGTTGCTATAATTGGGGTCCCACAGGACTGGGATTGAGGATCACTGGTAGGAGCACAGTGTAACTACCCCTCAGTGGACACCAGTCTGTTCTTGGCACACACAATGGCAGGCCAGCTGGGATGTCACATTGGTGGGCTCTGTGCAGACTCCCATGTCCCTGCCTGCAGTCCAATGCCTGATGAAGGGGCCTTAGCTGCCTCGAAAGCTTGCGTTTGTAATTTATTTAGTTGGCCAATAAGAGGCGTCATATCACCCCACTGTCTCCTGTGTCAGTCTATGGCTAACGCGGTACAGCACTCTACTGCTGTGCTATTCAGTGTGACACCCCACTTTACTCAAAGGTAGTTCTTAGGACCTGTGTAGGTCATTTTTCGATTTAAGCTAAAAGTCCTTAAAAATGGCCAGTTGAGTTTATTCATCTGTAAATGTTACACTTGATGAGCTTTCATGTAGCTTATCTGAACAAGTGAACTCTTAACCAGCTCTCCAAACAAATGACTTGTGTGCTTTCAGAGATAAGCTATGGACAGTTGTGTTCAAAGATCAGGGCCCGCATTCTTCATACACAAGACGTGGTAGAAGAAGGGGGCCTATGGTCCTATCACATCAAGTAAAAAACAATGACGAGAAATTCCTTTAAAAGCCCCCAGGCTGAGGGGTGACTCAGACCACAGTGGGCCACTGAGCTGCAACGGGGGTCTTGTGGCTAATTGTTTAGGTGACACGCAGGTCTGACGTGATTCAGAAGCCACAGTCGCGTGGCTCGCTCCTAATAAATGCAAATGAGTGGGCGGGGTTGTGAGGCCTTCCATGCTAAGCGAAAGCAAAGTGGCTTTGGAGAAAGCGGCGGTTACTCCGTAGAACTGCAGCATAACCGCCTAAAGTACTGAGAAGGGCGGACGCCTAACATTCAGATGAAGTGTCAGACTTTGTCAGTTTTTGTGGGTCGTGCTTTTTGAAACCTGTGAGCAAGTCATTGACTTCGCTGTCAGTCATCAGAGAGCTTGAGAGCCAACATGTCAGTCGTTGCTCAGCGGGTGTAACCCGGTCTGGAGGAAATCCTCCAGATTGTGAAATCTCAAGCTGCAATGCTACGCTAAGCTTCATCTTTTGGCTGGTATGGAGCAGGCTAGGAGATGTTTACCTGACTTGGGTACCCAGCGCGACTTGCGTTAACCCTTTTTGGTATTACCGCAACTGTCTGAAATGGGCCTGTTGTCAATTTAAGCAAAGAGTATGTGCTAAATCTCCTGCGTGGACTACGCCCAGGAGGTCATGTGACATATCACATCCGGTCTGCATTTGACCCCATGTGCGACACTCCAATTCCAAGGCTCACCCTTGCTAGTGGCTAATTTGGCAGCTATTAGACACACAAAATGCCCAAATGAGAACCTGATGGCCACTCAAAAGTAAACCAACAAACACCGTAGCCCACTTCGTCTCCTTGTGCCCCTTTTGGAAATTCAAATAGTTGTTGTTCTAAATCAAATTCATTTCAAGGCTGAATGCTGCAATGAGAGTCGGTGCCTTTTGGAGTACTGGGCACGTGGTTACAACTGCTGGGAGTTCACCGACTAATTTGTGTGGCAGGTCGAATGGCTGGCTGCTGCATACTCTGTGTTTGGCAGTTTAGGACATGCTGATATTTGATTGTAATGGAGAGTTGGTGACAAGTTTTCTCCTGGCGCTCAAGTCTTCTCTCCACACCTCCAAGACATCCATTTTAGATGAACCGGCATCTCTAAAGAAGCCTTTGTCCGAGCGTGTGTCTGAGAGCCCGAGTGCGGCCTGTCGATTCTGGTCATGTGTGAAATGTGCTGCCAGGCGCAGAGCTCGGCCATAATACTTCCACACCTGCAGCGCTGGGCACCTCCAATGAGCGTCCTGCCATTCCTTCATTGAAACGGATTTTAAAAACGTTTATCAACTGGAGCGACAAGTGAGTGTCGTGAGTGTGGTGTTCAGGTGTTAAAACCGCTAGGCCTCGGTGACATTCAAGCTCTCCAGGCTCTGATCTTTGACAGTTCACATAACAGTGGCATTTGTTCATGAGAAAGGTGCGATATAAATAAAGGAGAGGACAATGAAGAGTGATTACGGGAAATCCTGAATAGCGTCCTGTGCATTTACTTTAACCGGTGACATTTTTTTCAGTGGTAGATGGGGGTCTTTTTTTTTTTTTTTGATTAAGCTAATGGCACACTGCTGTAGTCTGGAACTTGGTATCTAACCTTCATTTTCCAATTCTTCTAATTCCAAAATGGGAATACCTGGCCAGTTGTTAATACGGAAGTAACGTTCCATCTGTTGCTGCACCACCAGAGCAACGTCTGTGATTGATGAGCGAGTTGGGCTCCTTCTGAAGGTGTCCATGTGCCTCCGTCGTTATTCCACCTTCACTTCACTGCTCACCAAAGCCACTTCTCGTCGGTCGTTCTGTTGCTGCCACTTTCCATGGGTGTATCCCCCCCACCTGCCCCCTTTATCATGCTATCCAGGTGTGTCTGTTGCCTTTAGGTAGTTGTGATCAGCTTGGCTTTCCAGGCAGTGATTAGAAGATAAAATGTTTACTTGAGTGTGCAGAGGAGTCTGCTGATGGCGATAATCAATCAGAAAGTGAACGAAATCGAAAAGCTGGGTGTTGGTCGACTAATGCAGCCGTCTGACAGGGCGTCTAAAGCACAGATGTGTGTTCATCCGCAGCTCCGCAAATGTTAATGTTTAAACAGCAGAGATCCATCGGGGAAAATGTTGCCGAATGTTAGTCGTGTTGCCAGAGGTTGTTACATTTAATATTCATCTCCTTTTATCTCATCTGCTCCAGCTGTTCGGACTTTGCTAGTCTGTCTAGTCGCACAGTGGTAGCCGAGCACTGAGGCATGGCCGATTTCTGCTCAGTCCTGACGGCAGGGCCTTGTCTACTCCGCTGTCTTCCTAATGCTGTGTATTCAAGTTACGTTTCACCCTGTCCTATGGTCGCCCATTTTTATAACACAATTTCAGGGAGTCTGAGTATTTCGCAGTGGAATTGGGTGCAAAACTGGAAGTAGTCCATTGCTTGGCACAGTCGGTTGAACTGAGCCACTCCAGCACTGACAGTTAGCCTACCATAATGCAGTGGCGCAGGGCTTTGTGTTCAGCTGCCTGGTGCTGGAAACTACATCCACTACCGCTGTGGTTGGAATTGCCAAGACAGAATTTTTTCATTCTTTAGTCTTTCTGGGGTGTGTGTGTGTGTGTGACAGGTGACAAAGTTTTATATGTCTGTGCCCCATGATACCACTGACAGGATTCCACTGTGTTTAAAAGAAGAGGGAGTAACTGAGTTCAGGTGGGTATGATGAGCCAGGTGTTCAGCCTTCACATGGTAGGGATGACCGAGTTCCACTAGAAGACACTGGGCCTCTGCTTCCTGCTACTGGGCCTAAATTAAAGAGGAAGACTTTGAAATCCTTTCTCAGATGTTTGCGTCCTGAGCCTGCAGAGGGCACTCATTTGATTCCTTTTGGTTACTCCAGTGTCCGAGGTGCAGATCATCCACCTGTTAAGCCAGTCAGCTCCTGCAGCTACATCCATGGGACTTCAGATGTGCCACTCTTGCCCAAAACCATAGGCCAGTGCTTGGATGAGACTGCAGAGAGGATCCCTGACCGGGAGGCTTTGGTGTTCTTGAAAGATGGCATCAGGAAGACTTTCTCCCAATTTAGGCAGGATGTAAGTAGAATTCTGTGATGTTGTTGTTCTACCTGAAGTAGTGTGGAGAATAAGTGTTACTTGTATATTTGTGTACTTCAGTCCTTCTAATGCTGCATTTGTGCTCTATGGGGAAAGATCACATGACTGCCCTGTGAAGTGGTCACCATGCCAATCCGCCAGCTGATACATATAATCGACTCCATGTCATCCCTTCGCCTTGCTTGTCTTTCCTTGAACCCAGTCTGTGGTGGCACCAAGGAGGTTTTCTGTCTATTAGCCGAGTCCACCACTCAGTCCAGAGATGAGACTTTTCCACTCCAAGGTCCTCCTGTGTCGTTGATCCCAATCGTGTGATCTTCAGCTTCAAGACTCTGAGTGGGCCTCAGTTGGTGTGACCTTTTGAATGCACTTGTGTGAAATCTAGACAAAGGTTGTTGCTTGGAGAATCGCTTATCTTGCATTAGAATGCTGTTGCAATGACAGAAACGCCATTTGAACGTCACATAGATGGGCGGAACTGATCAGGATGGCGACGCCCAGTCAGGCCAACTTGGTATGTTGCTACTGCCACCCTCCTTTAGGGTAAGAGAAGTGCAGAAGGTGATGGTGGTGGTGATGAGCATTTCCATGCATACATGTGACCTTGGGCTCAGTAAGACTTTATTACACAGATGACTTGTGGACACCTCAGACGTTTAGTCAAACTGTTGTTTTGTGGTGTTTGATGGGCGCTCAAATGGAACAACATGTTTGGTTTTGTATTCGGAGACTTCAGGGTCAGGCTTTAGAGATCACTTTGATGTTGCACTATTTGTCTGCAGCCTGTAGTGAGAGAACGGTTTATACAAGTCGGATTGAGGAAAGTCTTGCCCTCTGATTGCACTTTAACTGTACAAATGGAAATACATCTAAAATGAAAGCTGATGTAGAGGAGCTCCTTAGGACTTGTTTAGCACTCGTCACTGGGAGGCTGCAGGTGTACCTGATTCTATTTCTAGGCTTTCGCGCTCTCTTTTCTCGTCTCTTCCATCTCTTGATTAAGTAGTAACTCTTCTTCTGCTGGGCTTCATGCTGTGCTTCTGCAGTGTTTGGACGGTCATAGTCGTGTACTGTGGGTGATGAACAGAATTTTAACAAAGACCTAAACATGACCTGGCATCAAACAGCTGATGATCCTGCTTTCCTGTTTGTGGAATGACAACATTGTGTTATAAAAGCCAGCCCTCGTTGATACCATCACTTCAAGACCAGCAACGTTCACTCTGGAGATGGCATACTATCTGAATGTATAATCTAGACCTTTTTTAGAAGGTCTGGCTGCCGCCTTTCCATAAATGATTGATTTTTATCGCAGCTATAATGTCCCTGCTAACATTTTAACAAGTGGACTATAATCGTGCAAATGGCCTACTTGAGGCCATTTGGGTAAAGATTGACTCTTGGAGCTCATGTGATCAAAGCGAGTTAGTAACCCTCCTTATCGCGTCTATACCCGGACGAGTCCCTTGATTGCACTGAAATGAAGTTGCCTGACATTATCTGTCACAGGTTGACCAGCTGGCTGCAGGATTACTGGCCATCGGGCTCAAGAAAGGAGACCGAGTGGGAATGTGGGGACCCAATACATACGAGTGGCTTCTTCTGCAGTTTGCCACAGCAAAGGCGGGCATCATATTGGTAAGAAGTCGATGGCCGTTTGCTGGGCAGCAGCGCGACGGAATGCTGCGGCTGGTTTTTGCCTTGTAAATGTTAATGTGTGACGTGCTGCCTGTTCAGTGCTCTTGTGTTTTTGTTTTAGGTGTCTGTGAATCCTGCGTACAAAACCAATGAACTGGAGTTTGCCCTCAGGAAGGTACTTTAGTTTTGTTTTAAAAACTGGTTTGTCTTGGGACACTTCATTATTTTATTTGTTTGTTCGTGCGTTTGTTTTTGGTCCAGTTTTACGTGAAAATAAAATGCTAGATATTCACCTACCAAATAAAGTTTTTTCTAAAAGTTACAGTATTTCAGTTCTTAGAACAGAACCTCGCTGCCACAGTACTTCTGCTCAAACTCTGTGAGGAATGGCGTCTCTGAGGGCTTTCCATATGACTCTGATTTGCTGATCTTTGAAGGCGCAGAACTCCATGAACTTCCTCGGATTTTTGTTTGTTTTGGCTTTTTTTTCTTTAAATAAATAGCAGCCCCCCCCATAAAACATCCCAAAATAATTAAGCTAGAAGTGAATGGCTTTAGATTTCGAGCTCATGTCACGCCAGTGATTTGGTTTGCCTGATAAGCACATTCTTTCTTTCTTTCTTTCTTTCTTTCTTTCTTTCTTTCTTTCTTTCTTTCTTTCTTTCTTTTTTCTTTCTTTTTCTTTCTTTTTCTTTCTTTCTTTCTTTCTTTCTTTCTTTCTTTCTTTCTTTCTTTCTTTCTTCTTTCTTTCTTTCGCCTTGGGGAATGAAGTTGACTCCGGAAACTTTCACGCCTCCTGTAAAAGTTCTGGAGGGGGGCTTTGAGGAAATGCAAGCATCTTTTTACGGCTTCTACATACCAAAGCAAAGCTGGCCATTCTTTTTTTCATTCTTTTGTGTGCCTATTAGCCTGAAGTGCGTGTTCACTCCAAGCCTGTTGTATCAGAGAAACGAGTGAATTGTGTTTTGCAGTTTACTTTGTTAAGACTTTTTAATCTGTCAGTCTCACGGATATTAAATTCTTGTTTCTTTGACCGGCATTTGTGTGCACTTTGGAGTTTATCACACCTCTGTATCATCAGCATTTCTAAGGAATGGAGGTGCAGGTAAGTGAAGGTTCAGAACAACCGCACATTTCCTTTCAATCCCAGCATTTATTGACAAGTTTAGACAAGCGGACCCGAAGATTTAAAGGTGAAATGAATAAGGGCCATCATTCATTCTTCTCTTTACATACCCTGCCCTGCTCCATTACTGAAAGTAGGGAGATGAGACTGCGCCTCCAGAACTGGGGCAAGGCACCAACCTTCTCTGAGTAGGACGAACTGGGCAAGGCACCAACCTTCTCTGAGTAGGACGATCGTCTTTTATCAACGCTCCTACCCAGTCCCAGTTTTGAACGGTCTATTCTGGCTCGGTTATTATGTACCTTTTCTTGAGGGCTATGGACTATCTCTTCCCAAGTCTTGTTTCAGATCTGAGTTTTGGGAGGAACGCTGTGCTGTTTCTCTGCTCAACTTAAAGAGCTGGGACTTCATGGAGCTTTCTGTAGATCAGTTCAAAAATTGTCTTCAAGGCAGATCCTGGTTTGAGTGAAGATAAAATTGGTGAATTATTCTGTGTATCGACTGTTGCTACTTTTGATCCTACAGAGACAAGTTTCCTCGTCGTCCTGTTTCTGTTCGTGTTCATCTCCTGGGCTTTTCCTTCACCTCCAATGTGCCATTTTTCTCTGTCCTTTTAGGTGATTGCTAGCGTTTCCAAATCTTTCTTTTCCCTTAACTGTGTGTTTATGATAACATTGGGCCCACAGCAGTAGTGATGCCCCGCCACCCCAGTACTGCTGCTGCTTGAGGTGACCTCTGTCCCTTCTTGTCAATGTCCGCCTGTCTAGGGCTGCAGTATTTAGAGGAGTTCGTGGACATGCTGCTTGTTCAGTGGCGCTGGGCCACTGGTGAATTAGTTTGGTTTGTTTCCACACCACTATTGTTAGACAAATTGAAGAGGGTGGCAGCCTTGCTTTGTTGCTTGGCATCAGCCCACACTAATGATGTCCCTGAAGTGTCAGCTGTGTATTTTGAACAACAAGAGCTGCTTTGAGACTGGCTTTTCAGTCCAGGAGTGTTTTCTAAAATGACCTCGGAAAGAACCTGCCATCCTGCCTCCATATTTAGTATTCAGACGAGAGGATTTTCTTTTTTACTAATATAGAGTAACTTTAGGAAAAACCAAACACACTTGCAAAATGTGAGATATTTTGAATGTCCAAGTGAATTTTGTCAAATCTGTGTGGTTTGTGGTTTTTTGTTTTTTTGTTTTGCCTGCCCAGGTCGGCTGCAATGCTATCGTGTGCCCCACGCAGTTTAAAACTCAGAGGTATTATGACATGCTAAAGGACATCTGCCCAGAAATCGAGCAGGCCTCTCCAGGAGGAATACAAAGCAAAAGGTACCATGCATTTCAGTTATTAGATGGGGGGAAAAAAGTGCTTTCTCTTCCATATGAAGTCCGTTGTTGTCCTACCACCACTGTTTCTGCTTGAAATGCGATGTTCCATGAAAGAAATATTACTTTAATGGCCTTCAAGGGGTATTCCTCATAACACCCTTGTGAAATGAATCCTTGGTTTCAAGTTTAGGCTCAGCCGGTTTCACAAATGCAAAGTGTTTCTTGTTAACCCGATGAGCTTAGAAAGTCTCCATATTGGCGAGCCCTCGTGATATTCAAGCAGCTCCTTGATGTGATCGCCTGACGTCCTATTTCAAAAAGCGCCATCTGCAGAGAAGTACCTGTGAGGCACTAAGGTGATGGGCTGCAGGGAGTATTATGGGACTGCTTGGAAAGTTTTGATGTTTTAATCGTCACAGATGCATTAGTAGTCTTTTGAAAAGTGTAAGAAATAATACAAAAAGGAACCAAATCCACTATTAAGGTGAGAAAGGCTGAGTGGCAAACTGTAGCTGATCAATATCCTCCGATTCTGTGTGTCATATTATTACTGACATTATTCAAAGTAAGAAAAGCTTCTTCTGAACTGTCCAGTTTCAAGTAGGACACTCACAAACTACTGTGAAGATTGAACACCTAAAACAAGAATTCAGTAGCAAGGTGAAGAACGTTTGGTATTGATTTAATATTATATGCAAGAAAATTACTAGCTTATTCAGTGTGCTTTATTTGCAAATCTATATTGTGTATTTAGTAACCAAACGTCTGCCGTTTCTGTGATGCGATCGTCGCCCTTGCTGAAGGAGTTGGCCCTGTTGAGAATGGCTGACCGATTGCACAGCTTGACTCATTTTAAAGGACTGAGCTGCTCCTGATGCTGTCGATGATTTGGAGTTCATACGGGCAGGCTGTGATGAGCTTGGCACTCGAGCATGATTAACGGCACCCCATCACTGTGCCTGTGACGTTTACGGGAAGCCTAAATAACAATTGGCGTCCCTGATGTGACTTTGGGTAACTGCATTTTACACGGACTCGCTTACAAACAAAGTCAAATTGATGAAAGCTGCTCTCACAATGGTCGGGCATTTGCTGTGGCAAAGTGTCTTCACAGTGTGCATATGAAGTGTTTTGGAGCTCCGGCGGAAATGCCAGGTGGTCTGTGCTGTCCTTTTACAACTTTTGATACAGAAAATCCGAACTCCTGCAGTCACACGTGTGTGTGTGTGTGTGTGTGACCATCCTGTTGATTATCCCACAGCGTTGTTGAAAGCAAACTAACGCTTTATACACGTTTGTGTATCGGATTGGGATCCTCCATTACAAGACCTTTTTATGTTGTTAGTATCGTACTACCAAAAGAGGCCTATTATAAAAATAATGATGTTGGAGGCCATTATTGGGCCGTGCAGCTGAATGCATTTGATTTTGTCCTTTAGTGGATACAAACAAACGACTGTCATGACGCACATCAGATATAAGAGGCTCTCTTTCTGTTCCGTATTTCTGTTGGTTTTTTAAAAGCTCCATGCAGCACACGAGTTCAGGAGTCCACCGTGTTGGTCCTGAAAGATCTTGAAGTGTGGCCCCCCCCACCCCAAACCGGCCTTTGTCCTCCCTTACTGTGAACATCTTTGCACGGCGCTGGTGTCGCAGGTTTACTGACCTGCACTTGGTCGTATTTTTGACAGTTAACTTTGTGTGTGTGTGTGAGTGAAGGAGAACTTGACGTCTAAGCTCCCCTGAAAGTGCTACCAGAGAGGATAACTGGATGTCAACTGTTAGACGGTTTTGAGTGCACAGCCAAGAAAATTGATTTATACAGGAAAAAAAAAAAATGTGTGTGTCAGCTTTAGCAAGTCCTTCCCTTGCTCCTTCAGATAATTCAAGAGACATTTTATTTAACATAAAAGCACAGTAGAAGTTGAGATTTTAGACATTTGTTCAGACTAAACTTTTTACGGCATGTTGATGAAAATCAACTTTTAATTAACACTGCAGACAAATCTGATTTAAGTTGTCTGTTTCTTCAGAAATCCACTCCAGTACAGCCCTGCATACGCCAAATAAACCAAAAAATAAAATAAAATAACCCAATTTAAGCTCTGAAAGTAACCATCTCGGGTGCCTCTCTGTAAAATACCCACCGTATTCTTACAAAGTGGGCATCATTTGATAGCAAAGTCTGAACTCGCACCTCGGCTGAAATGATGAGCTGTACCAAGAACTGAAGAGAGCTCTTCACGCAAGGAAACCCAGAAGTACCAAGCAGCAGATCTGCGTTTGTAAGGACGAAAGTTCTAAGATCAGTCATGTGAGCTTGTAAGCACTTTCTGCACTGGAAAGTTCATTTTTAAATGCTGTGGTCACTCTTGACCGCACATACTGTTGTTGTTATTAATGTTCTAAATAAATGAATGGAGTTTGCATGTTCTCCCCGTGTCTGCGTGGGTTTCCTCCCACAGTCCAAAGGTTAGGTGGATTGGCGATCCCTTGGGGTGTGTGTGTGTGTGTGTGCGCGCACACCCTGTGGTAGGCTGGCTTCCTGCCTTGTGCTCTGTGTTGGCTGGGATTGGCTCCAGCACACCCCCGTGACCCTGTAGTTCGGATATAGCGGGTTGGATAATGGATGGATAAATGTAGGTAATTCCAAAGGGTGTACGTTTTTCTGGCCTCTGTGTTAACACGTCCAACTTTTAAGATGTGCTTGGGTCCTACCCTGAAAGCAGTGGAGTGTTGGTAATAAAACCTAATGAGGTCCAACTGGTGAAGAATGAACGCAAGTCCTCTACTATGAAGTGTTAACAGGAGCCTCTCCAGAGTCCCAGCTGCCCACTCCCCTCTCCATGCCTGTGCCATCTGTTTGCCCATGGCTCCCTCCCAGCTGTTTAGAGACCACTCCTCTTTGAGGGCTTCAGATTACAGTTTTAAAAGTGGGACCTATGGGGCATTCCTGCTTTATTCTGTTTTGCGTGTGTAAAAGGGGAGTCCTAGTGTAGCAGCCATTGTCCCAATTCATGAACCGCCAGTAGTGAAGTAATTGATGAGGCCATGCTTCCTCTGCTGCTATACTGACCCAAATCTTTTCAGACTTCCAGATTTTCGCTCCATCATCATGCTGGACAGCAAGTTGCCCGGTGCCTTTCATATGCCTGAAGTGATGGAGGCAGGAAGCAGTGCCTACATGCAGCAGCTCCATGATATCCAGAAGAAGCTGTCATTTGATGATCCCATCAACATCCAGTTTACGTCGGTACGGTGATCTCCAGACACAAATGCTTTCTGTTGCATTTTATATGGGGCAGGGTTTGGGGCGGCTTGTCCAGTTTACAGCTCCCATAATAATTCTCCCAATACTAATATACTGGGTTGTCTAGATCTGGTCTTCTAAAAGAATGAACTCCAGAAATGTGCTGACCACTTTTGAGACATTAGGGCTGGGTACCTTCTCACATCTATTCCCAGACATGTACTGTATGCTGTGTTTCTGGTGGTCCATGGTGGTCTTAATGATATTGGCCCATGCCTTACTGCCAGATTAGATAAGGCTGGAAAAATGTGTCCACTGTAACTTAAGTGCATTTCCCCTTGTGAAATTTTAAAAATCGTTTCAGCTTCATCATATTTAGACTTTGTTGAAATATTCACATATAATAGAAGGAAAACCACGGATTATCCATTGATCCACGAATATCAACGTCTGCCCAGTGATTAGGGGAAGTGTAAGGTGCTAGCATCGAGTACTAGAGGAATGGGTGACATGGCTGTGTTGTCATTGTGTGCTAAGGAGATGTCTCTGAAGACTTGCTCAGTAATGTCCACCACACAAACTTCACAACTAGGCAGAATTGCTGTCATTGGGCCGCAGGTGAAAGGGTTAGCTGGGCATCATTCAGAAGGTGCTTCTTCAATTCGGAGTCCAATTCTTCTCAATCGCTGTGTTGCCACTGAGTGAATACGAGACAGAAACGGGAGTAAAGGTTAAGTTTCAAGTGTCGGACGTACTGCACATGAGACCTGCTTTTTGTTTTTTTTTGTTTTTTTTTTAATTTCTTGTTCTGTTGAATAGCAAATCTATTGAGCCCAAGGTGGGCATCATTTTTTTTTAAATATATTTTTGAAAAGGTTGTTTTTCCAGATTGTTCCAGTGCTGTTGGCTGCCTGTGCCAATCCTGACTTTGCCTTTGGTTTACCTCCACTTCATGCCATGTTCTTCCATGTGTATCACTAGGGCACCACTGGAAGTCCAAAAGGAGCCACCCTGTCTCATCACAACATCGTGAACAATGCCAATCTGATTGGCACTAGGCTGGGCTTCCAATGGAAGGTAGGCAAAAAAGACCGTTGTCTGAGAGGAGGAAAGCAACATTAATCCTCCAGTAGTTGTTTGTGCATAATCAAAGTATCATAAAGTGTTTTTGGTTTTAATGTTGCATGGTTTACTATTTTTTTTTATTTTTTTATATATATTTTTAATAGATGTATAGTTAAAGCTGCATTGTCCCATGTTTTTGGAATCTGAGCTTTGAAATTTTCTCTGTTTCTTACTCTTATTTATTGCAAAAATTAGTGTGAAAAGCCAATCCACCTTCGTAAAAGTACAGTATCATCTGTGTGATAGTCCACTTGTTATGTCTCTGTTATATGCCACATGGTATCGGATTCAGAAAAGCAATGCTAATGTTTGTGATGTGCCATCTGTTGGAATGCAACATGCGGTGCAGTTTATTACAACATAAATGACAAAATGCTTGTTGCCCTGGAAGCGTTAACAATGAATAGGCTGAGGTCAACGTTAATTACATTTCAACCCATCTTAAACCACTAGTGGTCAGTGGACACCATTGTTTGATCGTAACATGGACAGCCGTTTTGATTGTGATTGTCCTGGCCTTTTATACGGTACAGTGACAAATTTTGTGCCATTGAGAACTTTTTTTTTAAATAAATGTATCTACCCAAGAAGTGTGTGCTGTTTAATTCCCTATGTAATATTACAGTAAGTACATGTTGGCATTGGTCAATAAAAAGTAACGGCTTCTTGAATCTTGTGAGAAGTCCTGAGCAACAAACTGCAAATGTGGCTCCCAGGCCTCTCCATTAACATTCCATCAACCGCGTAACCGCCTCAGACAAACGAGGTCCGGATTAGGTGAACAACGTGCGCTGCTGGTGCGGTTTAGCAAACGGAAGAGAGCAAGGATGGCAACCACGAATACTGCCGTGCCTCAAAGATGGGTATGGAAAAGCATTTATGAAAATCGACAAAGCCTACAAAGAAACTCTGCCGATATTTGCGTTTGCACTCGATGAGAACCCTCGCTGCCAGGATGTGGTCAATAGTAGACTTGTTAGGTGTAAAACCAGACTGCTCCGCTCGCTGGTATGTGAGCAAGTGACCATGGATCCTCTTGAGGATGACCCTGGCAAGGACCTTACCAGGCACCGAGAGCACGGTTTTACCCCCATAGTTCCCTTTCCAGATACAGACAAGTCGTCCCATTTTCCAGTCAGTTGGGGTGATGCCCGTCTGCCACATGGAAACAGAGGTTGCTTGCAATGCCAGGACGACAGCCATACCACCAGCATAGAGAAGTTAACCCTGTTACCACAGATCCCTGCAACCTTCCCTATAAACAGTGCTCTTAATTGATTTTTTTCTTGTTCCTTTCTGGCAGCCCAGTGGCACAGTGGGTAGCGCTGCTCCCTCGCAGTTAGGAGACCCATCTGGGTTTGCTTCCCAGGTCCTCCCAGCGTGGAGTTTGCATGTTCTCGCCATGTCTGTGTGGATTTCCTCCCACAGTCCAAAGACATGCAGGTTAGGTGCATTGGCGGTCCTAAATTGTCCCGTGTGTGCCCTGCAGTGGGCTGGTGCCCTGCCCGGTGTTTCTTTCCTGCCTTGCGCCCTGTGTTGGCTGGGATTGGCACCAGCAGACTCCCGTGACCCTGTAGTTAGGATATAGCAGGCTGGATGATGGATGGATGGTCCCTTTCTACACACACTCTGTCGTCTTCCTTTTTTTCTGACGCCTCTCCATCTCTTACAGAATGTGCGTGCTTGCTTGGCAGTTCCACTGTTCCACTGTTTTGGGTCTGTAGGAGGTGCGATGGTGATGGCAATACATGGCAGTACCCTGGTTTTTCCCTCACCCAGCTTTGATGGTCGTGCAGCTCTGGAGGCCATTGAGACAGAAAGGTGGGTTGGTTTTTTGCTGAAAAGGAGCCATGGTGGTGAAATGTCCGTCATTCAAGTTGTCCACATTGTCTATTTATATCATTTTCAGGTGTACTAACCTTTATGGGACCCCAACTATGTATGTTGATATAATGGGACAGCCCACCTTTGCAAACACTGACTTCTCCTCCCTGGAAGCAGGTGAGAGGTTATTGAATGATATGTCCGAGTAGAGAGAACTGGAATGGTCTGCTTTCACTCTCTGTTGGCCGTCCCTTGGTAATATTGAGGTGATGTCCAGAGGGCGCAGTGGTGACTTGGAATCCAACTAGGACACTGAAGCTGTTCAAAGTGCCACCCAAATTCTGAAAACCAAACTGCTTTTCCATTCCAGTACTAACTCTTGATCCCACTGACAGTCTTTCTTTTCTGCCCAAGTGTTTGGAGTGAATGGTAAAAGGGTAGGATTTTTTTTTTTTTTTGTAAAGCCCCTCCTGATGATTTGAATTCCAGACGTCCCAGATTGGACAGCATGGCAGCACAGTTTTGAGCGTCAGAAGTCCTGTGCCTGGCCATTTTCTATGTGGAATTTCCCTCTGCTCCCAGTGCCTGTGCAGGGTAGCTCCAGTAGGGTTAGGGTTTGGTGTAGCTGACTGGTGCCGCTTCCTGCCTAGTGCTGCCTGGGTGGGCTCCAGCCTCTCACAGCTCTGGTCAGATTGGATCGAGGGGGTTTTGCAGTGGTGTATGTGCTTCTGGATTAATAACAGAGGATGGTATTATGGGTAGGGCTTGGCCATTTGTAGTCGCAACTTTAGTTTCCACGTGGCCTAAAATTTAAATTGTGCAGAAATAAGTGTTTGCAGATCGTCATTTGTTACTGGCCTCATGTTTGGTTACTTTTATTTTAGTTCAAGTCATTCAATCTGAATGTGTAATTTCATCCCATAATTCATCAGGATGTGTATGATTTGTAGAGCACATCCTGAAACAAATGGCTTGTCCTTGTGGATCTTCAGATGATCCCCCCCTTCATACAGCCAGCCCTTCTTAAATGTCCTTCGCACGAGATGATCTTTGCCAGGTCTTGGTGAAGCTGAATGAGTCGCCCACTGGTATGGAGGGAGCAGACTCTTGTTGTGGCATTACTGAACCAATTCAACAGATGAACAGTCCAAGGAGCTTCATGAGGAAGCAAAAATATCCTTTGGTTAAAAGTGAACAAGTGACTTGAAAATCTCTCGAGGCCGTCTGCTCAGTGCATGGGGAGGCAGATGGGTGCAGAATTGGGACGTTTGGATCAATAGTTTAGTCTAACGTATTAAGGACATTTCTTTCTTTTCAAGATGAAGAATCCTTGCTAATGGACCGGACTCCTCTCCACCCCAACTGCCTTACATTCATTTTCATTCAACTTCATAGTTCATAAAGTCTTACACAGATCAAGTAAACTTAGCCCATAATGTACCGAGGCCGTAGCCGAGTTGCTGTCGTCGATCAAGCTCGGGGGGCACACAAGTGAAGTGATTAGAAAGGCTAATATGATAGCAAGGTGGGTGGGTGGGTGTGTGGCACACAAGATGGTTCTGGTTAAGCTTGGAAGGATGTCTTGAATATTGTGTGTTGCAGAGTCGCATGATAAAAAAAAACGCAGGCTCGGCGCAGGGCTCATCTTTTCCCGTCAAATGTCGGTAACTTGCTTCAAAGAGAAATGGGAAAGTTGCAACACGTGAATTGTGGCAGCTCAAGTACGCAGCACATCAATCAACAGTTTTTGTAGCGTTCAGTGTTTAAACCAGTGAAGATATTACAAGGCGAGGGGGCGGCTGATCAGAATTGGCACGATGGCGGCTTCGCCTCTAGAACCGGGCCTGAGTTGCTGTGTGGGGGTCTGTTGGGCTGACTTGTCCACTCTCAGTAAAACTGTTCTTGTCGAGTTTACCGGTGACACAGAATATTCACTGACCGTCTGAGGATTTAAGAAGTCCGTGTCTGAAACTTGCCAAGGTGCCGCCTTCATTGTTTGCGTGTGGTTTTTGTCTGTCAACTTGGGCATGTTGTGCGCTCTTGTTTCTTTGTCCTTTCCAGTTTTATTTGTGTAGCTCTGCCAGAGGTGGTGTTTAAAACAGAGGTGGGATTCAAGATTAGGTGACCTTCTCTCCTTGGCTTTCTTGCTTCTCCTTCAAAAGTTTGCCTATATACATGCAGAGTGTGCCTGCTGGGCAGAGTAGGTGCCCATTTGACACAGGCCTGTGTTGTGGAGGAGACCCTTCAAACACTGGCAAACATGGCTGCTATTAACCTGTCCTCTCGCTAGTTTTCAGTTTTAATGCTTGCTAAGCTTAATCAGGTTTGCGTCCTCCTGGACTTCTTTATTCTCCATTGTGGCCACCCTGCTTGTCGATCCTTTTTTTTTTCTTCTAGTATCGCTTTTCATTTCGTCTTTGCTTGTGTTGAAAGGCTGAACTCTAAACTAAACTGGATTGTGTTTTGACTTTCAGGGATAATAGCCGGCTCCCCGTGTCCATCTGATTTGGTCAAGAAAGCCATGACGTCCATGAACATAACGGAACTTGTGGTGAGTACTGCCACTTTTCTTTGTTTCTCATTAGATGAGCTAATTGTACTTTTGGAGAGCTCCTCTTAAGACTGCCCTGCGGCCTTCTACTCAGTGGCCACCAGAGGGCAGTGCATATCCCCTTTTAGGATGGATTTTGTCTAAAACTGAAACTCTTTATCAGAGTCGTTCACTTCATCACTTCAGCTGAGACATTACAAGAACTTGCACACGGGCCAATAAACGTGTTTTGATATTTGTTTTAAATTGGTGTGATAATTTTATATTCCCTAGTTACATATTTCTGTTGTTGTTGCACCGAGTGTCACAGTTTTGTGCCAATACCTCCAACATACTTCAGTTGTTAGGAGAACATAAGAAATGCAGCGACTGTGATGTGCGCTTTTGGATTGCAAGTTCAGTCCCCACCACTTATTTTTGTTTGAGACTCGGCAAGTCCATCCATCTGTCTTGTTTGTATAGAAATGTTGTAATTGTTGTCTAGCAATGAAAAAAAATAAAAATGTGTGTGTAACAGTGTGTGTAACAGGTGGTAGGCAGTGTTAATCGTCTGACCTTCAACGTCAGCTGTGCGCACAACTAGATCAGGCACTTGAATGACGTTGTCGTGGAGGGCCGCGTGGCACAAGCGCTGCGAGCGGAGGATGAGGCTTTCCGTTTGCTCGTTTTTATTCTGACAACGCATTAGCAGCCGTTTTTAAGAGCGTGGCCGTTGTAGCCAGTGGTTCTGTTTTTGAGTTCTACCTGCAGGTTCACTGAACAGCCGCTCTTCTGAGGATTCTTCCCATATTCTTTCTTTTTAGTTTTTTTTCAGTCCTTCTGGTACATATTTGAGAGGGGGTTTGTTGTCCTAATATAATTTATTTATGGCTTTTTGACGCTTTGTAAATATTTAGCCCAGGGACAAAATACTCGACCTATCTGTGTATCTGGATCAATAAAAAATTGTAATAGTAGTACTTGTAGTAATAATTAGCCGTGCTGATGCAACTTGCTCTTGGGATGATAACGCCCTGTAATTTCTCTTCATTCTCATTTCTGAATGAAGCTTTTGTCCCGTTCAAGCAGGTTGTCCGCTTTTGCAGAAACATGGGGTTAAGGGTCCAGCGGAGTTTTTAGTTAGAACAAGAGGCCACCAGTGGAAGGGGATCTGGTGTTTGAGAGCGCCAGGCCTGGTCCCCTGTTCACGCCAAGTCTGGTTCACACTGCTGAGTCATGAAGCTGAAAGAGAAGCCTTTAAAAAGCGTCTGGATGAGGCACTGGGACGGCTCCGCTGTTACTGAGCCAAACGAGCTCCTTTGCCTGAATTTGTGGACTTTTCTTTTTAATTAGGGTTTCATGATCTTGGGGAAAAGTTGTGATGACTGATAAACTTGATGACGATGTGATAATAAATAATGTGATAAATCGGAGATTAAGGATGTGCACTGAAATGTTGAACAGAGTAGTGTCCTTCGGAAATTCCTACCTGTGCCGTTTTTAAGGGGCCTCGCCTTTTGTTTCTGCTTATGCCCATGAACTCCTCTGGCATCTGCTGCCAAACCAGCCTTTACTCCACTAGTGACCCTGCAGTTGGCGCCTGTAGCCCAGTTACTCCTGGGCAGTGTGCACTTCCACAGTGGTAACGCTTTTCACACTTTTGCTTTTCGATTTTATTTTCAGCGATGTGCTCCTGTAGTTCAGTAGCCCCCCTCAGTGCAGCTTTGCAGTTCTGTGCTGCTGCTAACACTTGACATGTCGTCTGTTCAGATCAGTCTGCCTTGTGTTTCAAAGCGGCTTTATGAGTTGGGCCACATAAATGTTTAGCCAGTATGGGAGTTTAAACACCAGTAAAGAGCAGCACATTTGTCACTACTGAAGACAGAGCCACTTGACTGATTTTCTTTACATTTAGCAGGCAGCATTTGCTCAAAGTGTCCTTTTTGTTAACGGATCAGAAGCCATGCAGGTCAGCCAAACCAACAAGTTGATTGATTGAGTAACAGTAGGAATTACACGAGTAGCACCCCGTTTGTTGTTTGTTCACATCTCGGCCTGGCGCTGCGTGGCTCCTATGAAATTCGATTGGCTGAACTGTTAGAAAAAGCATGGATGTGCAGAACACTGCAGCCTTGCTCATTGTGTTCAGAGGACGAATTTGGTCTTTGAAGTTGCAGTGACTGACAGCCAGGCTTTTAAAGGTCCCATCGTCGTGTGTAAAGAATTCACAAATCCTGTCATTGTGATCTAAAATTGGAAGTTACAAATGTTGCATTTTTTATCTTGAAAAAGCAGGAGGATTATTTCGCTTTGTGTTAAATTGTGTGGGATGTGGAAGTGAAGAGTGCGATTCCTTCGGTCCGGGACTCAAACCCTGACTGATTTTTGCCAATGGTCATTTCACTTTTTTGTTGGCCTCATTGTTGTTTTAATGAGACTGTTTCCTTCTGCTGCCGCAATGAAAAAACTGAAAGATTTGTTGCACTACAATTTAGCCGAGCACTGCAGACATAAATGTAAAAAATAAAAATGAGGCAGAAGGGAGCTTATTTAGCCCCACAATTTGGCAAACCCGTTTTATATAGCGCCTTTCTAAAGTGAATGCGTTCCTGAAGGTTACGGTTGTTTCCATTTCCCTAAAGCTGTTGGCACACGTACAAGTTTGAGCAAATCACTTCACATGCCCATTGTAGCCCAGACTTTCAACCACCAGTTCTGACGGGCACATCCTCGGAGCGGCTTCAACCTGAACATTTCTTGAATAGATGGCACAATCTTAGGAAATCTTTATCATAGCATTAAAGGTATAAGAAATGAGAAGTTCAAATTTGTGTAAGCATACAAAATTTATTGCAAATGTACATATACATGTGTTTTGTATAATAATTGGTAATGAAATAGTACAGCTTATTAGACTTGGCACAGCCGTAGCAAAGAATGAATTTACAAATGTGTTTACTCGATGGCTGCTTATAAAAAGACTGGCAACCGTGTACAGAACAGACGTCTTCATACACTCCTGCCCGTCTCTACACGCGGTCCAAGCTTAGTAGTGATGTGTCCTGCATATTCTACCAGCTTCTCGTTCCACTGCTGAGTCCAACACGTGGCAGCCTCTCTTCTAGAAGGTCCGTGCCGGGGGTCTGCACTGGATGTCGTGTCTTCTGCCGTCTTCAAATAAGAGGATTTTTTTTTTTCTTTTCTCTCCACGGTGGCAGAATAAAGTAGATATTCTTGTTGGCACTTTTACACTTTGATGATCATTTTAGCAGCACCATACTTACTAGTCCTCTCGATTGTGGAGTGTTGTTCGTCATTTTGTCAAGAGTACCAGAAATTATTTTAATTGAGCTTGTTTTAGTTTGAATAAATGTTAGTTCCATGAATAGTTTCTTAGCAAAGGTACCTAAAGAGAGCAACTGGACAACTGCAATATTCGGTAAGGATGCTCCATAAGAGAGACAAAGTCCATCAAAATCAACTCTAAATCTAAAAGAGCGACTACAGCAAGTCGCTTTATGGTTGGCATCTCGTTTTGTTTGGAGGCTGTAGGCCATGTGCAGACGGGCCATTGAGTCGCAAACAGTTAGTTGTACACACAGTGGAAATGACGATATTGCATTTTAGAATTTGGTGGGTTATGCGAGAGACTTGAAGGAGTCGTTCTTTTGTGAGCTCTATAAATAGCTTAAACCATTGTTCTCCCTGATGCTGACCATATTTTTTCTTGCAGATACATAAAGCACATACAGCATTTATTGACTTTTCCACTTCATTATGTTTTTTACCTACCAATTTTTGCGGTTGGCACATTTATAAACCTAGCCATTTCCGTATACTGTGCTATGATGCATACACCCAAGACCCATAATGGTGTGCAGCAGCTAAAATAAAAGCCACCTTTACTGAAACGAATGTGCCAGACTTCTTACTGCCATCTGGGCAGCTTTCATCCGAGTGGCTTGCAGATTTCTAGTTGCAGTTGTTTCCTTACAGATTTAACCCCAAGGGTCACCAAAAGAGACCTTTTGTACTGCGGATGATTCCAGAGTTTGTTTTCCCGCCTGTCATAGTTCAGAGACTGTGTCACTGCTGGCACATTCCATCCGAATGTCAAAGTCATTGATTGGTGTGCAGCTTCAGGTGGGCCACCTTACCAGCCTTTGAAGTATGGAACTAATTGTTGTCATTCATTTTTATTCCTTAGTGAACTTGTGTAAACGCTCCATTTACATGGATTTGTTTGTCCCTCAAAAGGTTTGGGTACGCCTCTACTACAGCTGACAGACTTGTTCGCTGTGTCACAGTGCAGTCAATATGCCCAGATTTCAGTTTCAATGGATCAAGTTATTCACAAGGGATGTCGGTAAGATGGAGTTGGAAGGTCAGGTCAGGTTGGGTTGGGGAGCACATTCTTGCATCCATCACACGATGAAACAGCTCAGGGTCCCAGTTGGCAAACACCGCCAGAAATGACCATCTATCTGCTGCAGCCAGGTGTTTCTTGGGCATCCCCTTAGCCTGGTCCAGCCGCTTGGGTCCTCAACAACGAGGCTCCTGGGAGTCGGACCAGAATCTCATCACATGGCCGCTCCCTCACAATGCAGGTAATGTGCCTCATTCGGGACTCTGAGCAACTCGTGAGCACACTAGAAGTAACCAAGGATTCTCCAAAGAGACCTAGTAGTGAAGGAGTCCAGGTCACTGGATGGCATCCATGCAAACCAGGAAGCGCCAGGACTCGAAAGACTTGGAATTTTTGTCCTTTTGCAAAGAGATTGAGAGCGCCACACACCCCGGTCCCATGAATGTCACTGCCAAGGTAAGTAAACCTCTCGATGAGGTCCGAACTCTCTCTGCAGACAGGCACACTGCTGATGGTTGTGCCTAAGAGGTCAAAAAAGGCCTGGCTCTTGGTATTTATCAGGACCCTCACAAGCCCAGACACTCGGACTCCTCGCTCCGTTTCTTGAGACCCCCATCAGAGCCTCCAATGCCTCTGTGACATGAGTGAATGTCTCTTCACCAACAAATGCCCCCCAGCCGCTGGACCCCACGACCCTGCACAACACCCAGTCCATACAAGCATTGAACAGAGTAGGAGCAGAACACACCGCTGATGAACCCAAGAAAAACACCGAGGGTCTGCCACCACTCTGCCCAGCACTCGCAGTACCACTGCGCAGCCCGGCCATGATATCCAGCAACTTCGAGGGGGAATCTCGCAAAGTCTCCGGATGTCCAACGGGGCAGCTCGATCAACGTAGTCGAATGCTTTGTGAAAATCGACGAAGGCTACAAAAGAAACTCTGCTGATATTCGCAGTTGTGCTCAATGAGAGTCCTCAATGCCAGGATGCAGGCAGTGGTAAACTTCTTAGGCATACATTTCACAGTTTGGAATATGTCAAGGGGTGTGATCCGCAACACAAAACTACTGTCGGGAACTGCGTTGGTCAGGGACTGGCATCTTGAGTTAGCTTGACCTTTAAACTAGGCATTGCCCATAAGGATTACTTAAGGAACTAAAATGGAGACCAAACAACTTGTACTCCCATCCTGCGTTCAGAGAGAACCAGGTGCCCCGTATCTGATAAGCTTCACAGTTTAATGGTGATTATCTGCCAATCTCCGATAGTAAGTGAATTTAGGATTTGTGTGGTTATGGTGAGCAACACAAGCTGACCATGCTGTTGATGTATTCAGGGGCACAGCAATGACTGGACCTCTCCGAGAAAAGTGACAGCCAGCAAGTCCTCAAAAAGAGACCCGGCGAGCACTTGATCTGAATCGCAAGTTCAGCTTGTGTGTTCCCGAGTACTCCTGTTTGGTTAGTGAGCCATCCATGCTCTCGGTGACATCTGCTTTTGCTGCTGGGCCACAGTTGGCTGAGGGCCCTGGCACTGTCTGTCTTGTCTGTGCCCCTTTAAACTAGAGGAGGCAGTGAATAGGAGATGTGGAGCGACGCTAGAGAGTCGGACCAAAGGCCACAAAATGTGCTTTGCTGAAGGGGAGAGCCTTTAGGTGAGCCGCCAGAGCCATTTTTATACTAATTGTTGTTTGTCAGTCTCGTCCTCCTCTGGTGTGTCACTTCCAGCACTTTGTCTTTTTTTTTTTTTTTATTACTCGGTACATTTTGTTGGACCTTTTGAATGTTCAAACCAATTTTTGCATGTGTGCATTTTTAGGTATCTAGATTATAATTTTTGTCCCTTTTTTGTTTTATACTATTTTATGTTTAACGTAACCACGGTCGCATTTTTCGGACACGTCTTTGTGTGTTTTGTTGTCCTTGCTATCTAGAGCCAGGAAAGTGCAAATCTGGGTGCTTGTTGAAGGGTCTGACGGTAAAGTTGTTCTACTTTCACAGTTGCTTTATTTAAACACGGACTGCTAGTTACGCAAGTGAAAGTCAGAAGCTGGTGTGTTTTGTGCCACAGCCCTGTTCACCGTCAGCAGTCGGCAGCTAGTCTGCGTTGGGCCATTTGTTGTCTTTTTTTTTTCCTTTCCATGGTCATTCTTACCGACTTTTTGATTCTTTTGCTTTTGAAATGACTTTTTAAATAATATTGAAATCGCTGACAGAGAATTATGAAAACAATTGACTGGTGGGTCCCTGTAAATGTCATTTTTTTTTCGTTTTCGATCAGTGACTTTTTGAAATAATTGAAGTCCTGGCCAGAAAAGACCAACACGAAGCACACGGGTTCTTGTGATGGGTGAGGCAACACTTTGGCTTTGTGCCAGTAAAAGAGACCACTTGACGCTTTCGAAAAAGGATGTCTGAGGGGTGACCTTACTGGATGGCCGCATTCTCCGTGTAGCACGGAGAAGTAACGAGCAGCCTTGTGTGCCGCCTCCGCGCCATTGCAACTGATATAACAAGAACAATGGCGAGTCCTGGCTGGAGCAGTTCTCCATCCCCTCCGGCTGTAACAGACTACTCAGGGTTTTATCCACATTCAGAATGAAAACTTGTGCGTTTGCTCCAAGTCAGAGGGCAGCAACTTACCATACGAGGTCCGATACAAGATGGAGGAGAGCACTAGCAGGGACGCGGCCCACCTCGGATGACTCCTGATGAGGCGCGCCACAGACGGCTTTGAGGGAAAATCCCATTGGGACGTTAACTGTGCGACTCCAGTGGCGAAGGTTTCAACTGTGATTTTGATGAGGGCTAGAGAGAGTGGGAGCAAAAAGGAAACCCCAGGGGTGCGTTTGGTGGACAGGTGGAATGGTGGAGGTGGATATCCTTCCTTCCTTTCTTCCTTCCTCATTCAGAGAGCTGACCACTGGGTGGACTTTGCTTCGTTTTGATCTCATCCTGAAGGAAGAAACAAGCAGTTAAACAAAGCAAGGCTATTGCACAGACAGACAGACCCGTGTAGCTTCTCTTTTCTACTTTTCTACCAGAGCCCCCTTTTTATTTATCACGACCGCATCTTGTTTCTAGCAGGTAACGTTGCACTATTGGTGTTTAATGGTTTTTGAGCTGGCACTGTATGTCTTTCGGTGTCCTTGACGTGACTCGTTGCTGGAGTGCACAGTTTATCTCCTACTTCCTTTCTTTTTTATTTATTTTTGAATAGCCTTTGATGCTCAGTCACTTCTTTCTTTTTCTGACCCTGCACTTTTGTGTTTCAAATTTCATTTTCTTGTCCATGGAGCCCACCTACCACACTCCATCCTGTGCCATGCACACCCGTACCCCACAAACTACACACTTCTGCTGTCACCTCAGCCGGGTTATGCTGATGTGAACAAAAGTGACTTTTTATGGAAACCGCGGCTCTATGGAAGGCTGGCATTCTGCTGAAACTGATCGCCCAGTTCTTCTGGCAGCACATCTAGGAACAGAAACGCTAATGATGAGCTGGAGCGATGTTTTGAATTTCCTGGATTAAAAATTGGATGTGAACTGCTAAAAGCGCAGAGTAGAGAGGGATGGTGACGGCTGGATTTCTTAATCACGCCGTGCTGAAGACAGCAGTGGAAAATAACGAGGAAGTCCAAAGATGGAAGTCAAATCTTAGAAATCTGATGAATCAAGAACTTGGTCGATGGACCCTAAACTAACAATTCAGAGCCGCCTTTTTGTGTGATGTGATCATTTTATAATGATACTTCTGAATATTTGATATTTCTTGCATAGACTTTATTGTTTTGCATACATTTTTGTCTACTAAGCATCAATAAGATCAGAATAAAAAAGAAATTTGGAAGGATACAAGCGGACTTGAACCGCGACTTCTGACCTGCCAGCATCTTCGTCTGCGGTGGCTGCAGAATCGCACAGATTGCCCTTCCCAACTACTGCATGTGGTGGTTTGCTCTTTTGGTTGTTGGTTTTTATTTATTTATTTATTTATTTTTTACCCCCATTTACCATTTTGGTGAGGCCGTAAGAATGGTCCCTAAGTCAAAAACAGTTTTTCCTTTGCCCGACCAACAAGAACTCAAAAAATTTGTTGGGAGAAGTTTAAACAAAAATGTCTGAAGTGGAAGTTATTACTATTCACTTTAATTGTATTATTGAGTAATCCAGCATGGCAAAGAGTTTACCTCTGCAGTTCTAATCCATTCTCATTTCATTGCTTGTGCATTAAATGGTCACAATTCACTAGAAAGCTAGCATAGCGTAAATGGATGAGTGCCCAGAAGCTTCCGAGGAGTTTAGCTGCTGAGATGATCCTACTGACACTACAAGAAATTGGCAAATGGCACTTGAGACCATTTCTACATGTCCTACTCTTGGACAAAAGGAAGGAAGCGCAATAGAAACTCAAAACCCCGTCACCTCATTAATGGCGTGTCCCCTTCTTGTCCCTCTTTGACTTCTGTCTGCAACTGCTGAAGGCGGCGCTCTCTCGGATTTGTTGTCCTCTGTACTGTGATGGCGAAGCACATGTGGCATCTGGGCGAAGTCTACTTGAGTCCATCCACCTGCAAGGAAACCATCCACATCTTTGTGAATACCCTCAAGTCGTCCTGGCCATTCAGTCTCCATTGGAAGAGCTGGGGTGGGTTACAGAAAATGTCGCCAACGGGTGTGGGAAAATGCGAGCAAGAAGCTGCTTTGACGTAAATCCCCCGAAATGGAAGGCTGGAGAGCAGGTTTCTCCTAAAGGAAGGGCTGTAAAGCCTTGGGTGTACAAAATGGAAGCTGATGCCAGATGATCTTAATCACTCTACACTACATAGTAGTACAAGCATTCAAACTGGCCAGACCCCCAGAAGTCCCAAACGAAAGGGGCAACTTGGGGCAATTGTGCATCTGTTAATGCAGGAGTTCAGAGGCGTCAGCCCCTTGAATATTGGGAGTCCTGTAGTGTAGAAATGGCGACCTAAAGTGTGACACAATTGGCCCCCAAACATCCGGTGTCCCACTTCAGGAGGAAATCGTAGGACAGAGAGTAGGTGGTTAGGGTTAGGGTGCTGATGCAGCGCATTGCCATACCCGCCACATGACGGCAGATTGGGACCCGAGTGCAGCCGTGTGACGGGTGATGCCACACAAGTTCAGATGGTATGAAACAGTGGGTGGTTTTGGTTTTGTTTTTTATGGTGGCCGGAGTGCCAATTCTGCCACCAACCCCCAGCGGGTTGGAGGGCCTACATGCAGGGGTGGATGAAGATTAACGTCATACGCAGGACGGTGCCATTGCAGGTTAAAGGCCTTCCTCAAGGGCCCGACGAAGTAGAGTCACATCTGGCGTTTCTGGGATTTGAACCGGCAACCTTCCAATTACCAGTGCAGGTCCTTCGCCTCAGAGCCACCACTCCGTCCCGTTATTAATTATAGGAGGTTGACCGCAGATTACCAGTAGTGGATTTCTTTTTTTTTTTTTTTGTTTCCCTTTTCTATGATATGAGTAGCAGCTTCAACAGAGTAAACCTTCATAGTTTCGTGTATATTACATTAATAAAGCTGCCTCCAAGACATAAAGTGCCGGTCAGATTTAGTGAATCTTCCTTTCATGAACTCTCTAGACGTAAAGCATCACGTTTGCACTTTTACGTGCCTGGAAAGGACAGACCTCATGCTTTATAGGTGGTGGGAAGAAATGAGCATTTCACTGGAAAGGACAGAGCAGCCAAAAGCTGATGAGGGGATTATGGCAGGAAGTGCGCTTGGCTGTTGGCTTTACTGGAGGGTCCCAAGGAGCGTGTAGCCGCTGTGGAGTTTGTCTCCTCCACAGCAGGCCTGAGAAAGTCCACGTGAAACGTGCTTAGCCTGCTGCTTCCCAGCTCGGGTGGCTTTGGATTTCACGCGAGTCGCCTCTGTGTCCAAGTGTCTCTTTTATGTCCCCTCTTTGAATGTGTCTTCTCTATTGTTTCCCACTTGGCAGACTGAGTAGACCCTGGCTGTACACCATTGCAGGCCTACCATAACTAGAGCACCTGAAACTTTATTGCTCTTCTTAGTTTTCTGTCCCCTTGGGTACATTGGCATGAAAATGAGCAAAGACGGAATTGTTTCAAATATGAAAGCGACCATAATCAACATTCAAAAGTCTCTGACCCACCTGCGCAGGGGTGCCAGCTGGCAGTTGCACATCCAGTTGTTGTTGGACAGGGTTATGTTCTCTACGGTGGCAAATGACAGACTGCTGGGTAGGGAGCTCAGCTTGTTGTTTTCTATGTGTAGACACTTGAGAGCCGTCACTCCATTGAATGCACCTTCTGAAAACTAAAAACAAATGACTTGGATCAAAGATGGAGTAGAGGAGTCCCGATTACAGATTTTGATATTACGGTTGTACCTTTTGTATGCTTGCCCGATTGCTTACCCTCCGGAGGGGGTGACCACCTACTCCTCGTCACACTGGCCATGTTCTCTGGTGGGGAGTCAATGTTGATGCTGAAATTCACTTCAAGAGTGGAAGGGGGTGCTGCGCAGGCAGTAAAACGAAGCGGGTACCTCGCTGCAATACTGCCTGGCATTCGGGACTGACGGGCAGTTGAAGGGCTGAGTGGCGCTTGTTGCCTCTGCAGCTCCTTTCGGTCTTTGCTGTCTTTGTATTTGGTTTGTGTTTGGGTGAAGCTGAGGTGAGACTAGTCGCGTACCTGGTGCCAACTGTCCTGCTCTTGCAGTTGGTACGAACAAGGAATGTATGCCCCTGTGAGGTTTATCGGGGTGGTCAATGAAGCACCACCAAAGGTTTTCCTAATGGCATACCAGGACAGTGTGGCACTATGTACAAATGTGTGTAGTCATGACATTACAATTGCGGCATGAAACCGAGTCCAACTTGTTTTTGGTGCTGTTGGAGCCCCCCCTTATTTCATCAGGGAGATGGTGTTGGTAGTGACCACCAAAAAAAGAATTTTGTAGTAAGTGCTTTCTTTTTATGGATAATGTCAGGACTTCCATCTGCATAGCAAAGCAGAGATTACTTTTACAAGCCAGGACCCTCTTTCAGGGTGGCAAAGTTGGCTGAGGCAAGTAGAAGGCACTGTTACGTGGTGGTGTCCCTCAACACCTTGGCTCTTTTGCTTCCTGTGAGCGATACTGTATAAGGTAGAGTGACGATTGTGCCACTCTATTTAGGACGGTCACGCCACTGCTCCTGGCCTCTGAGCTTACAGTGTGGAATTTGCTTCTTTCCACTTAAACGTTTCCTCTTGGCATCCAGAAATCATCATATTTGGCAGACTGGTAACTCTGTCACCCAGTGCAAGGGTGTACCCGTGTGCCCCCGATCAACTGGTAGTTGAGTTAGTAACAGGACCTGGCTCCAGTGCTCTTGTATTGTAATAATCTGGCTTGTAAAATGAATCAATACAAGATGATGGCACAGTTGGAAATGCTGCTGCCTCACAGCTATAGAGGTTTGGGATCAAACTCCAGACCCTGACACCATGTGGAACTTGAATGTTCTCCCCATGTCTGCATCTTCTCTTCTGTTAAAGATTAGTTGACTGCTTTAAATCATCCCATTTGAGTGTGTGTGCCCTACAATGGACTGGGTACCATGCCAAGGGCAGGTTTCTTGTCTTTGACCTAGTACTGAACATTGGAACTATCTTGACGAGAACCGGCCATTCAGCCACACAAAGCTCACCAGTTCTCTTCACTTCATTCCTCCACAATACCATCAAGTGAAGTTTAGAAGGCCTCTAAAGTCCTGCTGCCTCCTTGACACACTACTTGTGTGAAATTTACCCTTAACACGTTTCCAGCTGTGCCCCCCGTGTTTCTATTGACCTTATTTTAAAATCTCAATCCACTGGACGAATACCCATCTTAATTTTAAGCACTTCATTCGTGTCCTCTCTCAATCTTTTGTTCAAACTGAAAAGGCTCAGCTGTTTTAATCTTTCCTCATAATTCATCCTCGTGTAGGCCTGGAATCCGCCTTGCCGTTCTGTTTTTTTGTGGCCTGGAGACCAAACTGCACGCAGTACTGCAGATAAGTCCAGTGTGGCTCCTAAATCCTACTCATAAGGCGTCTCTTCGATTTTGTGTTCAAACCTTACCTTTTTACTCCCTTCGTGTAGTACTTTACATTTACTTACATTACATTTCATTTGTCACAAATTTGCCTAACCCTTTATGCTGTCCAAGTTCCTCTGTAATAATGCAGTGGACTCTGGGTAATCTGTCATTGCACCTAGTTTGGTATCCTCTTCAAACTTAATCCGCTTGTTATTTATATTCCTCTCCAAATCGGTCAGCCATTGTCCAACCCGCTATATCCTAACACAGGGTCACGGGGCTCTGCTGGAGCCAATCCCAGCCAACACAGGGAGCAAGGCAGGAACAAACGCCAGGCAAGGTGCCAGCCCACTGCAGGGCACACACACACACACACACACACACACTAGGGACAATCTCCAAGTCATATATTTAAAAATAAGTGACCCCCAACACTGACCCCTGCTGGACATCACTCTTAACAGCAGCCAGTTCTGAGAAGGTTCCTCACACCATCGCCCTTTGCTTCCTGTGTCTCGGCCAATTCTGCACCCATCGACACACCACACCCTGAGCTACCACTTCTTTTAATTTGACGCCCATCCTGTCATGTGGCACCTCAGCAGATGCTTTCTGAAAGTCGATGGATGATATCATGTACTCCACTCTGGTTGTAGCCTTCTGTTGCTTCCTCATGGAATTCCAACACATCTGACCCCACGGTGACTGCTCAGTAAAACTCCTGTTCCTACCATGTGCTGCTTGATCTTTTCTTTAATTCCTTCCATTCATTTTTCTGTGATGCATGTTAACCTTACAGGCCTATAGTTGCTTGGATCTGCCTGATCACCCTTTTCATGGAACGGGATAACATTTCTCCGGTCTTTTGTAATTTTTCCATTGTGCAGTGACTTCCTAAAATATGCGTCAAGGAGTTAATTTTGTACTCGCTAACGTTCTTAAGAACTTGGAGATTATGTGGTCCTGTTAACTTGTCTGATTTCAGTTCCAACATGGAGCAAACCTGCGCTACACATAATCAAGCTCGAACTATCACTGCCTCTCCCTTTCTGGGCACTGCCTACCACCATGGTATCTTCAGAGGGTACTGGCCAGCTCTGCAAACACCTGGAAATGTTTGGCACTTACAAATCTGGGGTTGATGCTCTTGGGCAGTGTGCACCCTGTCTGGTTTGGAGTTTCCTCCCTCGCCACCTTTGGGGTGCGCACACACGCACACACACACACACCACTCTCTCTCTCTCTCTCTCTCTCTCTCTCTCTCTCTCTCTCTCCAAAGGACCCCTGGGCCATGTCTGGCAATTCTTGACTACAACACAGGCCTGCCAACAACTTCTCTGGTTCAGAGACCCTGACTTTGAGGTGCTGGGTCTGCTGGCATCTCCTGTAGATGTAGCCCTCATAGGAGACTGGCTTCTCAAAAGTAACCTCTAAAAAGACCAACATCCAGCAGGACTTGCATCACAATGGCCTCTTTGATAAGATGTGGCCTTAAATTGTTAAAACTGCTCTCTTTTTATTTATTCAATTTAAAGTATTAAAATAAATAATAAAATACTCCTCCTGGCCCCTTAAGCTCTTGAGATATTCTTGTTTAGCTCTAGGAGTGTACCTTATGTACGTAATAAGTAACTCTGTAGAATGATGGAAAATTCCTCTGACTGACTGACTGACTGTGTTTGATAATCCAGAGCCATTCAAGGGTTGGTTGGTTTTTTTTTTCTCTCTCAAATGACATGTCGGCCAGCTATGCTGCAAAAAGGATCCAATTGTCCATTCAGCAGGGAATACCAGCCTCAAAATGCATCTCTTCATAAAATGTTCCACGCTGACCTGATATTTGCGAATGGCCAATTGGAAGCGGAATGTGTGTGAGGTGGCGAAGTCCTCGAGCTAGAATAACACACCCGAAGTAATTTGTTTGGACAAGCTGCAGTGGGAACAACAGAACATGGACAGGCGACTGGTTTGCTTGCTGGTTTTGTTTTTTTGTGTGAAGAGCTTTACTAGCCGTTACTCCCACACGTCCAGTAGAATGGCCCCTCCTCTCCTGTACTGGATAGTGGTGGAGCCTCTCCGTGCATCATCAAGTTAAAGGCAGATGTGCTTGAGCTGCCAAAGGTAAACCGTTACAGCTGATTGTGGAGAGCACGGCGTGGGGCCTTGGGTGTTTGGCAGCTGAAGGTGTAAGGGTGAAATAACAATTACATGGGGGGTGCCCTCATCCATACCTGGCATTTTGCCATGTGTGTCGTGTCACCCCTCGCTGGCATTTAGGGTTTTTACTTCATTACATTTATTTATCTGAAGCTTTTACTCGAAGAGGCGAGTGAAGTGATGGGCCCATTTTAGGGTTCATGGCGGAGACTCCTCTGTTTGGCGACATTGTAGTCGGATGGACCCCCTCCCTGTCTATTGTTTTATTTATTGCATTGAGATTTGTCTTACCCAACATGTCCTGTATTGAATGACAATGGCCCAGCAAAATGGACCTTCCTGGAAGAGCACCAGCCTTCAATATGAGCAATACGTTTACTGTGTAGACTTGACATGCAGTACTGGGCTAAACTTCAGTAAAATACTCCTCTCCTGCCATCGATGCAAGTGTAGACCTTGAGCCATCCTGGCTGGTTTCATTAATGTATGATATGAATTTGTGACACAACAGAATCTCTGCTCTCTAGTGTGAGATGTAACTCATCCCCTCTGTTCCGGACCAGCTGGACATGGAGCGTCATTTCCAGAGATGGCAGCTACAGGCTACGCAATGACAGGTCTCAGTCTTCTTGTGTGTTTGTGTCCTACAGTGATGGGCATGTGAAGCATCCAGCTGTGGCTCATCCAAAAGAGGGCAAATGCCATTGGACCGAGGGTGAGGACATTAGTGTTTTTATGTATTTTCTGTGTTTGCTGACATCCTTCTCGATCCTAGAGATGTTTTCGGCTGACCAATAATGCTAAGCTGCCTATTATGAGACCCTGTGCCCTCGAAACCGCTTGCATTGGTGCTCTCTGCTGCTGGCATACTCTGTGGTTTTCTGCAACCTTGAGGTGCAGAAAGGAAGCCCTGGACAGATGTATGTGGTGCCAGCTTTGAAACGCCGAGCCCTGGTACGTTCCTCCACATTAAAGGTTGCGTTTAGCGCTTCATTCATTCACATTTGAAGCATGAGAACGCCACAGAAAGCGTGCGCATCCTGCTCTCTGAGTTTTCTGTCAAGAGGTGGAGGAAGAAGCGAGAGTCCGAGTACAGCTGTGTAACCACAAGCATTGCAAGGCCATGCAGATCTCCGTCCCCAGGCCCTAAATGAGTTCATTTTGTGTTTCGACGCAAACCTTTTGAATGTGAAAAGGATAAAAGTTGATTAGGGTTTGTTTCAGACAGGAGATGAAATGGTAAAAGATGAATAGTCTGCTCCTCTTTATAGCATCAGGCTTCTGATTGCGTTCAAGCTTCGCACTTTTGTGGTGTTTTATTTTTTAGCTTTATCTCATTCTGCAGTTTCTACTGTTGTTTCTACTGCCGCTGCTTTAGGTGTGTCACAGCGAATGGCCAAATTCAATTGGTAATACATTGACAAGTTGTGTTTTCTTTTGACACAACTTTTGTGCTGATCCGGCAACTCCCAGTAAAATCAACTCCTGACAAATGCCAATCCAGCTGGGATGCCAGTTTATGAGCAGCAAGCGGTCGCCGCTGCTGTGCCGGTTTATAGTCTTCAGTTAATGATGTGCGGATTGTGGAGGAGCCGTAAAATCTGCACTGATGTACATTGGGAAGAAGAAGAAGAAGAAATTCCTTCCCGATGGATTTTCATTTTATTGCTAGTGGCTTACAGGTAAAGGTACTATATTGCAGAAGGACCTGGGAATTGTCGTCTTTTGACATGGCCTTCCATTACTTTAGGTCGGTTTCCTTTCATAAGCTGTTAGGAGTGTTTCTTGCACTCCTTCTAAACTACGGGTCTGAAGCCCGGATTACAAGTCAACTTTTCCCTCATGCTTTCAGGAATGTGAAGACACTTACCCTCTCCAAGCCCATGTTGTCCATGTAGAGCTTCTCCATGTACCTTCCAAAAGACTGGAAAGCTTCATCTGGGATCACCTTCATGGGGTTCTTTGACAAACTGAGCTCCTCGACTACACGAAGCTTGCTCATCGGTGAGGCAGGGTAGGAGCTGAGCCGGTTACGGTCGAGGTGGAGAATGGCAAGGTTCTCCACTTCATCTAGTGCCGAAGGTTGGATGGAGGTCAGCTCGTTGCCACTCAGGTGAAGCCAACGCAGGTCCTTTGCCCCACTAAAGGTGCCCGGTCGGAGCTCTCGGAGCTTGTTATCGCTGAGCTGCAGGATGAACAGATTTGCTAAGGGGGTGAAAATGCCTTTGGGAAGGTCAGGAATGCGGTTGTTGTCCAAGTAGAGATAAGTCAGTTCCGTCAAGTCTTCGAAGGCCCCAGGTTTGATGACGCTGATCTCGTTGTTCGACAGGTAGAGGTACACAAGCTTTTTCAGTCCCTTGAAAGCCTGTCCTGAGATCTCCTTGACGTGGCAGTGCTGCAGATGAAGCGAGACGAGCCCCTTCATGCTGCCGAAGCCTCCCGTAGGCAGGACGGGCAAGTTATTCCGTTGCATGTTTAGTAGACGGGTGTTGTCCGACACTCTGGGGACCTTCTTCAGACCCACGTCGTCACAAATGACATGCTGTAGGTCCCCGTGGCAGTGACAGGGACTAGGGCATAGCCCAGGACCGGAGGCAGCGATTGCCACTAGGGCAAAGAAAGTAAGTGAGAGCAAGTTCATTTTATGCATGCCTGGTGCTAGTCGTTCTGCCGTGAATGGCGGTGAGAGGCTGGGAGAAAGAGACTCCTGTGCTTTGGCGTGAAAGGATCCAGTGAGCAAAACACAGCACTATTTATAACATTGAAAAAACTTGACAGGGGAGAGCCAAAGCGAAACTTGGAAGGAGCGCAGGGCCAAGTGCGGTCAGCATGAGCGTTAACACTTTGGATGCAGCGAGAGCCCGGGGCGGCGCCTCTGTTATATGGCGGCTGCCTGCACTGACACGGCGACTCTATTAGATGGCGGCTGCTGCCTTTTTCTTTGAAGATTTGAACTTGTAAAATGGCAGATGTGCTACAAGATTGTGTCAGTAACCGAGCAGGTGCCCGATGTTGTATTTTCAGCTGACCGCCTGACGTGTGTTCTGTAGGTGTTGTGGAAGCCAAAAGAAATTGAAAGTTACCGGCTCATTCACCAAAGGACACGGCCTCATTCTTGGCCTTTCAGTGAGCAGGAGCCGAGCGGTATCGCTGGGCATTTACAAAGAACCAGGGGAAACCATGACGGAGCATCTGGGGTCTTCCAGTGGACTGGCGGCTAAAGAAACTTGCCATTTAGCCTAAACTCGAGACGGTCCCACTTCATATCTGACCGAGTAGCTTTGCTTCATTTTATGTGCAAGTAGGTTCTAAGAAGTGGTGTCAACTGCTGCTGTTCTCTCGGACTTCACCTTAAATGTGCTGCCATCAAAGACGGGCCAGTCTTTACAATTTTTAAGCTCTAGCCAGCTTTTCTGTTTGGTAGCACAAATCGGGCAGCGTGCCTGCACGTCATGAGTTGTGTACACACGTCCTACAGCAAAGGTAACTTTGGTGGGGCAGATGGCAGCCTGTGAGCACAAGGAAGCCATGCAAACTCCACATACAGCAAACACTAGGCAGTACTTTAATGATCCCCAAGGGAGAAATCCATTTATTCAGAAGCAAAACGTAGCATAATAAGTAACAATTAAAAACTATTTGCGTGATATATGAACACGGCTGTTACTGAGTGGCGTTGATGACGGGCGTGATAGGAGGCGGCAGGTCTAATGTCAGTAAAAACTGAGCCGTAGAAGTGGTGAAGAGGACGGGCAGCAGTAGTGCAGGGTCAGGCCTCTAGTGTTCCTCGTCCTCCTCACCTGTGTGTTCATGCAGCTGGTTTTACTTCTCCAGCTTTACTCGCAGGACATCGTTGGCCGTTTGCTGCATAAACAAGTCCGAACTCCTGGAAGCTGAGCCGCCTTCTCCACTCTGCTACTGTCCGTCTTACGGTATTTGTGATTTCTCAGTCGGAGTCGGGATATCTGAAAGGTCCGAGTTTTCTGATGCTGTGTACATTTGAAAGTTTTAGATGAGTTCTGGCTTTTTGCCCAGGAGATGGACTGAAGTCAAATGGACACGTTTATGAGACTGGGCCTCACAAACCAGAAGAGAGGAATTTGATATTTGCTCAACAAATGTCTCATTTTTATGAGGATGAGGTGTTTTGTGCCGTGGTCAGGGTAGTAAAAGAGCACAAAGTGCCTGACGCTCATTTATACTGCGAGCCTCACTCTTGTCAACTGTTTATCGGTTTTGTGGCAGATATGCTGAGGTGTAATTTTCTTTCTCTTTCTCCAGTAGTAATCCAATTCAAATTTGAGTGTGATCCCTTCATAAATACGCTGGATAGCAGTCGCTTGTCTCTCTAGACTTCCTCTGATATCCATGCATGTTCTCTAAATATGGAGGCACTTTTGTTTCCTTTTCAGTTTGAAACCCAAAAGGAAGCACGGAGATCCAGATGATCGAATCATCTGACCCCATCGCTAACGGGATGTCCTCACCCAAGTGATCTTACTGCTGTTTAACTCGTCGTTGCTTGCAGCCTTTGCCTTTTGGAGAAGACGACTATAATGTGATTATGTGATGAGCATTTGTGGAGTTTACTTTTGCCTGTACTGACCTTTTAAGAGCTTGGCAGCGACCATTGGCTGCACCATTTCTCACCCCGTCCACACATGTCTCACTGTCCTCATAAATTCACATTTTCTGCTGGCTTTTCATCTGACTTCTGTCTGCAAATTTGTACAAAAATGTAAATAGTCAGCAGTATTCCTTTGAGAGAGACTTGTCTTCAAACTGTGAAAAGAAAGGTATTTTGTAATTCACCTTATGGACGGAGGGCGAGCGAGCGAGAAAGGGGCAGATGGCACTGCCCACCACCTAGTCAGCTGTGAGCTTAGCTTTTGATGGTGCTCTGTGACTCCCGTAAATGCTAGGAGGAAGGTCACATACAGGCCACAATTAACAGCGGGTGGAAACGGGCACCATCATCATGACCAGCACGCTTTATGGGCTCCTTCAGAATACACGCCCTGTAAATGTGTGCCCAAATGTGTGCCAAGTTGCCACCATTTTCAAATTCTACTGATTGACAAGATTGTCTCAAAGGCAGTGTGTGCTGAATCCGTTTGAATGTTCAGTCTTTAAAACCAGAAGAAAGAGCCAAGTAAGGAGAGGAGCAAAGATTTATGATGCCAACATGGTAACAGTGGCAAAGTGCTTTTCTGCCAAAGTGAAATCGGCAGTTAGCAGAACACAGCGATGCAGTAAGCATGCTGTAATGAAAGTTCACCCTCTTTCTTGCGTAGTCTTGTGTAACATGTCCTAAATGCTCTTTCATGTCCTTTGTCTGTCTGTCTGTCTGTTTTAGGCCAGTCGTCACCTGCTCTCAATTGTTGTGGTGTTTCTGTAACCCGAAGCTGATCGCTGCCCTTACAGACAGGACTGACACAAAACCTGCTGGGAGACGTGACAAATGTTACACGCTCACTTGCTGACCTGATGTGTGCTAATTTGAAGTTGGATTCTTTGACACGTTGTGTTTTTAACCCCAAACAACACCTGTGATGACTGCCGTTTGTCCCGACAGTAATGGCGCTTTAGTGTATTTAATCACTTAGGGTGTCATTGATCACTGCATTGCTGTAGAGCCATTGGAGTGTCGTGTTTCAGGGCACGCTGAACTGAAAATGGTGCTTGACAGAAATGCGACTTCACTGATGACATGCCGCTGCCAGGTAGCATTTTGGTTTTCTCCCTTCCTCGGCAGGTCTGCTAGGACTGACCAATTGAACCTGCTGTTCAGACCGCTGTTGTGTCATTCATTATCAAGATGAAGTATTGTTTGTGAAGGTAGGATTTCAGCTCTCTCTTATGTGGCTGTCGACTGTAGTTTACAGGACGTCCTGCGGGGAGACCCACCCGGAGTATTGTATCCGATGGTAAGAGGGGACTAGGGTTCAAATCGGCCACATGGGCTGTCCCCTGGAGTGTCGACACCGTTCTGAGACCACACAAGAATGACATTTTTGAGTGGCTTTCTACTGTCATTGCTGGACACGGGCAGCATACCAAATGGCATTACTGGCACTGTGTGTCGTGGCATCAGAAGGGCTAGTGTACTGTACGTGTGCTTTAGTATTTACAGGTTTTTAATTAAAAAGTGTGGATATTAAAACTAAAAAAAGGCCACATGTTCAAAATGGCCTTCCAGTTAGTCATCTTGTTTTATCAATTAGTTGTTAAGCAAAATGCATTTTAATGACATACTTGACATTTGTTTTCCTTTCTTTCTCAATGAGGTAAAACGATTCTAGAGCCTTTGCCATTTCAGCAGGGGTAGCTTGTCCTTATCTGTGACATTTACTTCTAAATATGCACTCGGGCGATGAGCGCTAGGGTACTAGGCAGCGTTTGCATATTTCCCTGCCTGTTTTGGTCTACTTATTGTCTTTTTTGTTTAGTGTTTGTGCTTGCACACGTTTTAACAAAAATGAAGAATTGTAGGCTGTATGTTACAAACTTCAAAAATCAAAGTAGAGGTTTTGTTAAAAGCGGCCCGTGTTATGTCCGTATGTTGCTGGCGTCGGTGTTTTGGGGAAGGCCAAGGGTAAATAAACCTGTATAGCCTGCTGTGCCCTTTGACCCTTGGGCTCCCCTGACTGGCCTTATTAAGGTGCAAGTCAACATGTCCTCGCTGTTCTCTCCGGAATTTGAATTGTTTGGGGCTAATCTGCAGTGTGGTGAAATGACTGAGTGAATCTGAGAAGAAAAGGAAATGAAATATTAACCGAATAAAAACACGTGATGTAAAGTAGAGTCCTTCTGAAGATAGATGGGAGGGCACTGCGTGTGCATGTGTGCGTGTGTGTGCGGGGTACAGTAGAGCTGCTGTTACTGAGGCTCACTTGGATGTTGTCTTGCTTGTTCAGATTGGATACGGTACAACTGAAAACAGCCCTGTGACCTTCCTTGGCTTTCCTCGGGATGAAATCGATCGCAAGCTGGAAACGGTGGGATTCATTCTTCCTCACACAGAGGTGGGTATCTTTCCTGTTGTTTCTTGAACTTCCTAATTTTTCTAGCTAGGCAGTTGCAAGCAGGATGGTTTGAATCTGTCTTGGTAGCTGAGGGAATGTTGGAAGTGTTCAGATCACGCGTGAAGATGCAAGGATGTTTGAGCGGAATCACTTGGCTCGTGTAGGGATCAGCACGTGACGCAGGATTTTTGATGCTTTATGTACTCTGAACTTTTTTTGACATTCTCAGATAGCAGAATTTTAAGTTGGGAGAAAAGGTTTGAAATCCCATTATCACACAAACACAGATCTGAGTCAAGATTTGAGTTTGTTTTATTGTGTCTCTTTCACAAAGCTTGAGTTGTAGTATGAAAGTAAAGAAGAAACAGCAGGCAGGCTTCAGTAACGAACTGTCAAGTTGAAAACTGAACCTGTTGAACGTCCGGATAATAAAGGGGTTCAAATATTAATCATGCATTCATGGGTTGCCATTCCTAATGGAAAAAAATCTGAATGCTTGACCAAAGTTGTGGTGGTGTGTAACCAGAGCCGTATTTGAGCAGAACTGGCCAGAGGGCATAGATAACCAAATTTGCAGGGCTTGCCAATGTAGTAGAAAACATATCGGGTACACGGGAGAAAATGCTTGTATTATCATGGGAAGAATGGGCAAACCTCACCCACGCTTACCGGCTTGTGACTCCGACTCCGTTTGCTGGAGCGTGAAAAAAGGAATTTGCTGTGCACGGACTTCAGAGTATCGTTGACACTAAAGGAACTGAGCTGTGACTGGCAAGTGATCAGTCAGTTGAGGGCATTCTAGAAAATCAAAGTGAATGGGACATAAAACAGCTGTAAGAGTGCAATTCCAAGTAATATGGTGGAACAGCAGTTTATTCTTCGCTGGATAATGTGAACGGCCAACATACAGTAGGTAGGCCTGGCGTAATGAAGTGACCTATAACGCCGTTGATTCAGGAGAGTCCCATTTAGTCCTAGGGTTAGGTCTAGTTTGTGTTTGTGTGTAATATAAGGTTTGCTAAAACAGCCTGGCACTTAATCTCTCTGGATGGTATAATTCAACAGGCAAAGGTGGTGAACCCAAGTACTGGGGAGAATCTTCCTCTCAATACCTCTGGTGAATTGATGATCCGGGGATACTGCATCATGCTGGGCTACTGGAATGACCCGGAGAAGACCGCCGAATGCATCACTGCAGAGCGCTGGTATAAAACAGGGTGAGTAAGAAAACAAAAAAGAAACCAGCATGCCGGGCTTTAGGATTGGTGCTCTTGACTTCATCTCTTCGCTCTTCCTTTATTTCAAGTTTACTTGTAGGTTTACCAGGCCCACCGTACGCAGTAGTTCTTGTACGCCTTTAACCACCCAAAGAAGGTTTATTGATACTGGGAAACACATGGAGCCAAGTCAAAGTTGTTGAACAGTCCAGTTTATTATAAAGTTCACTTTAGCTCTGTGAAATAAAGACGATGCTGTTGTATGCCTGGATATTTGCTCCAGTACTATAAGTGAAGCAGCAAGGTCCTGTAATTAACGAAGTGCAGCTCGCCAGCCCTTCAGCTAACAAGGGATCCGTGTTGCATTGTTCTCACCAAGGGAGAACGAAATAAGTTGTGAAAAGTAAGAAGTTTTACTCGGCTTCTGGTGCTGCCCTCATTTTTGCTGTAGCATTCCTGTACAGACTGGGCTGCAGCCCGATTCAGTTACCCGCACAGCTTTGTTTTTGTGAGGTAAATTAAAAGTCGAAATCCTGGCATCGCAACACGTGAATCGCAGCCTTTAAAAGAGACCAGTTATGAAATTTGTAAAGTGAACAAATCTCTAAAAGCATAAAGGGGGAATGAAAGAAAAGAAAATCTCAACCCTGTGACATTTATCATTGGCTTTGTGTTATTACTCCTTCGTATTTTAGTTTTTTTTGTCTGTTTTTCTGTACCATACGCCGCATAATCAGGCCGGTTTTTTAATGATTTTTAAGCAGAGGGAGAAAATAAACATTTGAAAAATCGGTAATGTAATAAATCAGCAAGAAAAGCAACATTGTAACAATGCACGGAACGAACCAACACACAATCGTCCGTGACTGAAAACTGGCGCACCGTCCTCGCGCCTTCTCCTGCCAGACGGAGGGATGGGGGTGCACGGCGCGGAGTGTGGAACGCGAGGAAAGGAGAAGGACGTCCACTCAGCTCTGCCCGTCATGCTAGTCTGCTGATTTCTCGTTCATTATGCACTGCCCGCTCATGTGCCCACCTCCAACTCGTCACTTGAGTCGCCGTCTTTACACAGTCCAGATGTACCTGTGAGTGACGTAGACCTTTTTATTGCTCTGTGCGGTTTTGGCTGCTATTCTATATACTGTATAATCCACCAAGACACCCGACCACGGTAGTAGCGAGGTGGGAGGGCGGTGTGTACAAAGGGTTGGGACGCAACCAGTGGGAGAGAATGAGTTGCACTTAGTGGGAATTCCACGGTTTGCAGCCCGAATGGGGTTCAACGGCTTACCCACGGCGGGTAGACACACGCTCAATGTCATGCATAATTATTTATTGAATGCTAAACACTTCTGGAAAGACACGGTTGTCTAAAACGGGTTGCTGTGAGAATACAACAGAAAGAGAATGAAAAGCTGGAACTCTGGAGAGAGCAGAATACAACACAATAATGAACCTGCGGCATGACAAACGCCGCGTGGCTCAGACGTGCATGTGGACTCTTACCACAGACGAAAGGGACTAACTGGTCGGTCGGTGAGTTTTTGCATCCGGGCAAATGGGCAGGCAGTGTGAATGCCTAGAGAGCGAGGGTAGACGCCGGCCGGTGAAAAAGGAGCATCGTTGGGCAGGAAAACGTCTTCCCTGTCCCTGCAGGAGCATCTAAGAAGGCGCATGTTTGTCGCGGAAGCGAATAACTGTATGTAGCGTGTAAAACAGTTTGCTATGGTGCACGCGGTTGTGCGTCGTAACCGAAAAGTAGTTTTTTTAATACTGCTTACTTCATTGCGCTTCATCCTCAGTTGTAAAGGATTGTTTTAAAGATCCCATGGGATACCCCTCGCAAACCGTTTCACACGCTGCATATGGCGACTTACCTCCGCGAGAAACACGCCTCTATGAACAGTCAACGTAGCTCGGAGGTGCATGACATGCACATGACATTAACCTGACCTGCACTGCATGTGGCCTCTATGACAGACGAATATAAATGACGCCATTTTTTCTGTGTCATCGCGTCCGAGTTGGTGGCCGTGGCCCTGCGAGTTGTATCCAATGGTCTTGGAGTTGGTGGGCGTGGCTCTCTCCTGGGTGCGCCATAGGTGTCTCACTTGTTGGCGGCTTAGTGAATCCACACCCCTTCCGGCGTGTTTTCCATGGTTGTCTTGCCTTAGTGAATTATATATATATATATGATAGATAGATAGATAGATAATCAAATGCATTTAATGGTAAACAATAGAGATGAAGCCACGTTGTTGCTCATTGAGTCCCAGCCTTTCTACTGTACCTTAAAATCAATTTCTTGTGTCCTGTGTTTGTCTCGCCTACAGAGACCTTGCCACACTGGATGAATATGGCTACTGCAAGATTGTGGGGCGCATCAAGGACATGATCATTCGTGGAGGTGAAAACATCTACCCAGCAGAAATTGAGCAATTTCTATACACGTGCCCTAAAGTGGCTGAGGTCCAGGTAATCTCGAGCTCGCCTGCACCAGTGGAATCCTAGAAGCCATGCTTGTATTTGGGTACTGAGCAGGTTCTCTGATACAATCGAGCAGATTGTGAGAGTAGCTGTTCTGAGTGGTTGACTTTTAGATGGTTTCTCAGTAGGGTTGTCTGTGGAGTTTAGAGTAAGAGGCTTGGGCCTGAGTTGTACCCTGTAAGGAATTCCCGTACAACATCCAATGTCATTCTAAACGTTCCAGCCAGCATCCAAATCTTGTTGTGAGTACGTCAGCATTAGAAAGCACTTGCAGACGGAGACCCTCAATGAAAGGAGGTCCTTGTATTCTTCAATTGTGGATAAAAAAAAGAAGGAAAGTTATTGCAAGTGCCATTTGCTAGATGTTTGTTACGTTGGTAGAAGTCATTTCTTGGTTTTATTAAGTGTCTGCCTCTAAATTAGTGCATAGTATATGAGAGGTTCTTGTAACCCCCACAAGATGAATCGGTATATTTAAACTGTTTGCTGTCCCTCTGACTACAGATTAGTCGCAGTTCACGACCTGCCTTGCTGCGAGTTTGGCATGGAGGACACACGCTTTCAAAGCAGGCGTTGACGTGCTCAGTTGTGTGTGCAACGCCGTACGTTTAGAATGTGAAGTAAAACTGCAGTTGTTTTCTGTACTTAAGAATGAGTTAAGTTTAAAGAAGAATTTAGTTTTTTTGCCTTTTATTGTGCGTGTGTAACAAGTTTTCTTTATACTTGTGTGGAATGCTTACCTTGAATTTTCACTAAACCTTTTTATAACAAACTTTTTTTGGACTTTCTTTTGTCACACATTTGGCTCGCCCTTGATCCCTGACTTGTGTCACACACATACTCATCGTTTATGATTGGAGTATTAATGGGGACTTTCACGTTGAAATGACTCTCTTCTCCAGGTGGTCGGGGTGAAGGATGAGAAGATGGGAGAGGAGGTGTGCGCCTGTATCAGACTTGCACGAGGGGCAGAAAGCACAGCCCAAGAAATCAAGGATTTCTGTAAAGGCAAGGTAAGAGATTACTTTAATGGATGGTCACCTGCACAGGTAAAGTCCGCATGCACATAGACTTGTTGATGGTGAGCAGGGGCTGCTGTGGCACTTGGACACAATGCACTTCCTTTAATGCATCTCTTTACTTCTGTACCAATAGTTTAATTTTGAAAATATGAAACCACTCCGCTGTTCTTGGTATTGTTTAATTTCTTGTCTGGAGAAAATCTTTGCAAGCGACATAACATTATGAATATGACATTTTCGTTCCAGATTTCGCATTTTAAAATACCGAAGTATGTTGTCTTTGTGAAGGGTTATCCACTGACAGTTTCAGGAAAGGTAAGTTGACATTTTTGTTTTCTCTTTAAATTAAAAAAAATATATAATAAAGAAAATGGAAGAAGAGTGTGTGTTCTGTTGCTCCCATTGCACTTGCTCATTCTCGGTTTCCTTGACCATCTCTTGTGTCCTTTCACCGGAGGCTCCCGTTTCATTTTCTTTACTGCTTGGTACAGAGAAGGTTTGTCTTTTGAGCAAGTAGCCTATTTTTCATGCAAGAGATGTGAGAAAAGCCAGTGCGGAAAAAAAAAAAATTCACATTTCCAGTGACAGGCTCACAAGTCCCAACCCAAATCCCACAATCTTCCCCTGGTAACTGAGTGGGATCATTCTCCAAATAGGGAATACAGGGATCCCTCGCTATATCGCACTTCGACTTTCGCGGCTTCACTCCATCGCGGATTTTATATGTAAGCATATCTAAATATATATCACAGATTTTTCGCTGGCGGATTTCTGCGGACAATGGGTCTTTTAATTTATGGTACACGCTTCCTCAGTTGGTTTGCCCAGTTGATTTCATACAAGGGACGCTATTGGCGGATGGCTTAGAAGCTACCCAATCAGAGCATGTATTACATATTAAATAAAACTCCTCAATGATATACGATATGCTTCCCGCACGGCGCTTGATTGTTTGCTTGTCTCTGTCTCTCTCACTCTCTCTGCCTGACGAGGGGGTACGAGCAGAGGGGCTGTTTGCACAGAGGATACGGACGCGCCTCTAAAAAATGCCGCTTTATTGCATTGCTTCTGCATACTTAAAAGCACAAAAGCACGTATTGATTTTTTGATTGTTTGCTTTTCTGTCATGCTCTCTCTCTGAAATTCTCTGATCCTGACGCGCGCACTCCTTTGAAGATAAGATATGTTTGCACGCTTTTAATTGTGAGAAAGAACTGCCATCTCTGTCTTGTCATGGAGCACAGTTTAAACTTTTGAGTAAAGGGTGTTATTTCATGTCTAGAGGGCTCTAATAATGTTAACAGTGTGGGAGAGTTTATAAGGGCTTAAAATATATAAAAATAACTATACAGACATATGGTTTCTACTTCGCGGATTTTCATCGAGAAGGGATTACTGTACTGTCTAGGATTTATTTGTAACTTAGATCAGCAGCTATCCAAAATTTGATGCCAAGTGTTCCTGATGAAATGTTGATGCTCTTTCATGCAACAAAAGTTGAACAATCCTGACGGCTGCACATAACTGGGTATGCTGGGGCAGAAATGCGTCATGTGTTATAAGTAAGGGCAAAGTGAGACAAGTGTCCGTAGACTCGGAGCTTTGCTGCTTTATCAAAGCTCACAGTCCGCATTAGGCCAAGTGAGATGGCAAATTGTGGATGAAGCAATTTGAAAGTAAATGCATCTCACTTGCAGTGTTTAAACAGACACGGCAGACCTGACCGTGTATGCCAATACGAGAATAAAGAGCTTTGCTTTGCTTTGTTTGTGTGTGTGTGTGTGTGTGTGCGCACACCAGGTCTGTGATTCAACACATGCGCTACCATTTCAGAGTAGCTCCTCTTCTTAAAGGATGCCTCATTTATAATAATCAAATTATAACAGATTTTATTCATACAGTGCCTTTCCCATGCACAGAGCGCATACCACGTTGTAGCAGTCCTTGCGTTTTCAGAAAGAAAGCCACCTGACATGTCAATGAAAACCCTGAGATGGCCGCTGTCCACCACCGTTGTGCTCATCGCTGACGGCTCGATTTCGCTGTCGAGTCTCATGTTCTCCCTTTGCCACATCAAAGAGGCTGGCAGTGTACTTGGTATTGCACACTGAGTGGAAGACACATTGCAGTGCCATTTCAAGGTGGTTTGTGGTCGTTTCACTCGAATTAAACACATTTTCAGATTTATTTTTTTGTTTTCATGCATTGTAATCTATACTAATAAAAGGCAAAGCCCTCACTGACTGACTCATCACTAATTCTCCAACTTCACGTGTAGGTAGAAGGCTGAAATTTGGCAGCTCATTCCTTACAGCTTCCTTACAAAAGTTGGGCAGGTTTCATTTCGAAATTCTACGCGTAATGGTCATAACTGGAAGGTATTTTTCTCCATTTACTGTAATGGAGTTGAGCTCGAAAGCAGTGGGGGGCGGAGTTTCGTGTGACATCATCACGCCTCCCACGTAATCACGTAAACTGACTGTCAACGCAGTACATAGAGAACAAGGAAGAGCTTCAAAAAGAAAACATGCATTATGTAATTGAGAAGGCAGCGAAACAATAAGAAGCGACCGAGTGACACATACTACCATATTCATGAGTTCTGCTATTTTGGAAACAAAGCACGGTGTAAACCTAAAGTTTAAATTAAGTTCATAGACAGGCTGCCACTGGCGTTTCACATGCCCACAGGTAATGCGGGATACAAGTTTAATGAGAGGATGCAGGATATAAACGAGAGTTTTGATCACTTTGTAACTAAGTTAAAATTGTAGGTGAAGGGGTGTGCTTATGCAAATTCTGAGAGACTGTGTTTGTGGGGGTTTGACAGTTAAGGCGGGTGGGGGAGTCACATCATCATCTCCCCTCCCATTCACCTCATTTCGCTCTGAGCTGAGCTCCGCGGCTAACGCCGTCTTACAGAAGCGACTTTGTGACGCTGCTACAAAATACTCACAGAAAAATCCACAAGTTAATACACACGCTATCTCTAGAGTTTCTACACACTGAATCCTCCAGGCACTACTTACAAAAGGTTACATTGACAATCGTGTTACGCTATTTTTCAAATGTTTCCTTTTCTTAGCACAAGCACAGCTGAGAAGCTTCGATGCATGTGCTCCATAACGCATTAAAAAAATGACGCATTTAATCACACTTTGCAATACAAGCAAAGGGGAACTTCTGTCAATGCATGATTTCCTGGTACACCGATTACATTGATCAGCGCATCCCGATTCATTTTACCCTCGCACCACCTTAGTTTGAGAAGAAGTATGAAAAAATATGATGTTAACGCAGAAAAACAGATCATAAATTGAAGGTTTATGAATAATCGATTCGCCATCAATAATTGTTTTGGTAAAGCCATACTCCGTGTAATCCTCCTTCCATTTTATAATTTTTCCGCCACTAGCCATGATTAAATGAACGGTAAAAAAGTAAGAGTGAAGCGAGGGTGATTTATTCAGGCAGGCAGCCAGCCGACAGCTCAATAGCTCGAATTTGGATACAAGTAGCTTCTATTTAGTCGCCAGAAATATCTTTGGTAGGAATGGAAGTTGAAATTAGTCTTTCAATTTCTATGGTAAAGAGAAAGTTATGCAATGATGACTAAATTTAACTATATAAAGTCATTCCCAAATATATAAAGTCAAAACCTGAGTATATAAAGTCATCGTTGGAATATACAAAGTCAGTGCTGGAATATCCATCCATTTCCCAACCTGTTGAATCCGACCACAGGGTCACGGGGGTCTGCTGGAGCCAATCCCAGCCAACACTGGGCACAAGGCAGGAACCAATCCTGAGCAGGGCACATGCATCATTTTCAAAACATTAACCAGTTTTTTTTATTTATTTTTCTGAATATGTTTTTGTCCACTTAGTTCAGTTCAGAGTCGTTTCAATCAATAGATTTAGACTTTCATTTTATATATTCAGGAGTGAGTTTATATACTCCGATGTTGACTTTATATAATCAGGAATGACTTTATAAATTCCCACGCTGACTTTATATATTCATAAAATCAATGTATTTGCCCGTTTGGTACCCCATAGTATATATGTGTGTGTGTGTGTGTGTATATATGTACACATGTATGTATATATATAAAAATATATATATTGTGGCAGTAGGGGGCGCTACCGCCCCTTGAACCCTCAGGGATGACTCCAGACACTGGGTAAAAGTCCAAGACTTTTTATTCTTTTTCACCGTGCACAAAGCACCTTCCACACTACTCATAAACTATTAAATCACTAACTCCAACACAATAAACACTCCTCCTCGCACAAACACTTGCTCCTCTACCAGCTCAGCTCAGTGTCTGGACTGAGGCATCGTCCTTTTATAGCCCCTGACCCGGAGGTGTTCCTGTCCCAGCAGTCCACAGTTCCTTATTCCTTCCGGGTCAGGGCAATCAGTCTTTTATTTCACCCCGGGAGCACGCTATTCCTTCCCGTCATGTGACCGTGACGTACTCCCGGGTCATTCAGCATCACAGAGCCCATAAGTCCCCCCACAGCAACTCCTGGTGGTCCCCAAGGTATCCAGCATGGCTGTGTATAACACTAGAAAGTCCATAAGGCCCTGCTGGACCTCGGGGCACGATCCTACTGTCGGGAGAGCTCCTCCTGGCGGCCTGGGGGTGGGGACCGGCATGGGAAGACGGCAGTCCTACTATATATATATATATATATATATATATATATATATATATATATATATGCATGCCAGCAACACTCATGACAATGACAAAACAATTACATTGTCAATCATGTTACGTTATTATTAAAATGTTTCCTTTTCTTTTTCATCTTTAACACACTACTATTCTACTAGTAATAACTGAATAGTCTGCCAGTTTTCATTTGTTATTTTATAGTTGTCTGCTGAAGGCAGGCAGCAATTTACATCTGGGGAAAAATGTCATTTAAATGGGCAAGGGAAACGATTTACTGTATCAGGGTGAAAAGGACAGCATGCCAAATCATTCAAATAATGGGCAGTGACAGGCAGCTATTTTTACCTGGGCACCAGTGTTCCATGGCGTTGCTGCTTGTCATGGTAATAGGGGGTCCTTCACGTATTTAAAAAAAAAAATTGCAAAAAGTTATCCATTTTGAAAAAGTCAGGGAAGGGTAGGAGGGTGACATGCAGAGTGAAATAGTGAAAGGTTTAAGAACAGCAAACGGCATTGGCCATGGCGCTTGTGGTGTTTAAGATCCGTTTGTCATGAGCCGTTGCACCCTTGCCAGTAACCCAAAGACTCACTTGGTGCTTTAATCAGAGGATCTGTCTGAGCTTCCCATCGGCTAATTTTATTACCGGGCTCACCCTAAAATGCCTCTGAGGATTTTGCTGCAGTTTTGCTCGTGCTGTGACCGTAGTAAACAAGAACAGCAAAAAACGAAAGAAAAACCACCTTGTATAAATGTTGTACTTGCCTGTTTATAGATTGGTATTTTCTAGGTTGGTGTTCTGAACCAACAGAAATAATTAAAAAATATATATATATTTTTGAAAGTCCTGTTTATTGCAGCAACAGAGGCAGGACTGTTCAAATTTCAGGAGAGGCCGAATTTCCAGAACAGCCAGGAGCAGCAATGCCCCCTTGTGCCCTTTATGTATGAAGTCTTCAGACCTAATGTCAAAGGCCTTGCTGTTTTCCACCTTTTTTTGCTCTTATTGACTCGGCAGCCTCACCAGTTCAGGTCTTATTCGGGTGTTGAGTCGCCCCTGTTTGTTCCTGTTTGTGGAACTCTCTGTCCTTTTTTTTAATCCATTTCTGTACATTTCATGTACATTTCATTTTCGGTATTCCTGACCATTATATAAGCTCTATTTATAGCACTTCGGCCCTGACGATTAGTGTTGGCCTTTCCTGGTACACATTTCACGTACTAATAAGCCGTTTTTGAGTTTTCCACACAGTATCCTTGTGTTTTTGCTGGCCGGACATGTGAAAGTGAGTGGAGTTCTTCTCCCGGCTCATTGGCCCTTTTCTTTGGTTCTTTCCATTTATGCAGGAATGTCCTGATGAAAGTTGTTGTGTGTTTAGTAATGAACGGGTCGGAGGAAGTCGAAGCTTTGGACTGCGTTGAACGTTTCGCTGAGGGCCTGCAGAGCTCCGGCTGCTTTATTGGCCGACTAGGAATGAGCGACTTGTGTGTTCTGCAAGGAAGTGCTGCCTTGCCAATGCTGACTGGAGGCTTCTGCGGCGTGTTTGACGTTTAGTGGTTAAGATGCAACTTTCAGGCACTTCAGCCGACGACTGCTTGTGTGTGGACAGTTGAAACAACTTTATTGCAGTCATTGTGGACCTTCGCCGTTGTCTTTTTCTTGTGCAGTCTGTTCCTTTGTGCATTACGTTTTCTTTCTGCGGCCCTTGGTAGGTTAAAGCACGTCTACAATATATTGCAATGGCAGCTTTCAATTAAAAGTGTAACAATTTGTCCCGTGCACTAACGCAAGCTGATTTCTACCGCTAATCAGTCCTAGGTAACGGCAGATGATTAAAGGATAGGCCAATATCACACCCCAAACAATTTCCCGTACACCCTTTATTCTACCCGGTTCAGTCCCTTAATGCCAATACTTTATGGCCCCCCAAAAAAACCAAATAGTCAAGATCTGTCATCAAATAACAAGCATATTGTATACAATGGAAAAAAAAATACAATTCCTTACACATCCATCCATCCATTTTCTAACCCACCGAATCTGAACACAGGGTCACGGGGGGTCTGCTGGAGCCAATCCCAGCCAACACAGGGCGCAAGGCAGGAACCAATCCTGGGCAGGGTGCCAACCCACCACAGGACACACACACACACACACACACACTAGGACCAATTTAGAATCGCCAGTCCACCTAACTGGCATGTCTTTGGACTGTGGGAGGAAACCCACGCAGACACGAGGAGGACATGCAACCTCCACGCAGGGAGGACCTAGGAAGCGAACCCGGGCCTCCTAACTGTGAGGCTGCAGTGCTACCACTCACACAAATGCACCACCCCTTATTCTGTAGCGGCACAAATTATATACATATATTTACACAATTCTAGTGGGGCTACATAGGTAGTGTTGGGTTAGGGTCTTGTTTCCATTGTCCTGCTTGCTGTCTATGTGTGTATCAGTAAATGCGGGGACGGGTAATGGAAGAAGACCACAGCCTCAAACCTGGGAAACACCTGTTCACTATTAATCAATTACAGCCATCGCAGGACTATTTAAGCCATTAGGGGGGAAGAGAGAAAGAGAGGAGAAGAGAAGAGGAGACTTTTTCAATTCACGACCACGAGCCATCTATACCTGCCGTATTCCATCTCGCGCATTTCATCCAGTTTGTTTTTCAATTCGCCGGACTGACTTCAATTTCCTCATCACGAGAGACCCCGGGGTCGGACTTCATCATCCACCACGCACCGAGGATCCACGGTGAGGCTCTTCTATTTTGTTCCGGGGAAATCAAACGACTCATTTACCATTAGCGCAGTCAACCGTATTCAGGACAGTTTTTATAACCGGACTCAAGTTCGTGATCATTTCCGTATCTCATTCATTTTTGTTGTTTGTTAGGGAGGGTTTTGTTGTATTTATATATGGTGGCGTCTCGTCTTTGATGTGGTGAAGGGATATTTATCTTTAAGTTTCTTTCTATTTTTGCATTTGTCTTGTTTCATTTAATACATTTAATGAGTATAATTTTACATATCTGCTTTTGTGAGTTTATATTTACACCGTCGATTGTGGGGGAAAAGTGTACTTTGGTAGAGGTACGGCTTGTTAGTCAGATTCATCTCAGTAAATTATCCAGGCCACGGGTCTTGGAGGTGTAGCTGCCGGCTGGGTAAGGGGTCGGCCGTTACACAATTACCATATTAATTCCCCCAGTTCCCCTTCCAGAGATGATAAATAGATCTACAGATTTCCAATGTTCTGTCCTGCAACTGCCGGCAGGCCAAATGAGGTGTCCTGAAAATTGCGGACTACTATCACAATCACCAATTCATCATAAAAGACAAATTGTATCATGGCGCAGGACCGACTGTATAAGTCCTTTGAAATAGCTCACCCGAGTCCGTAGGAATTAGCAGAACGTTTGATTCCCTGATCAGAAGAATACCTTCTGCCAGGAGTGTAGGAGCTCCTAGACTTCTTGTATGGCCAGTGCAGGAACTGATCTGCTCTTTTCTCTCCGATTCTCCTTTTTCCTTTTCTCCTCTTCTTCCTTCTCTCTTTAAAATGGCACGCTTTATGCAAATGACTCCCGAAAGAAAACAGTAAAACCGGAAGTTCCACCTCTGAGGCACCGCTGTCAATCTCCGGATGTAAGCATATTCCCTACAACACCCGATCGACAGCAGAAAACATATTATATTTATGTGGCAGCGCTACAAAAGTTCTTTCCCATAACCAATAAGTCGATAATTCCGTGTCAAGTTATTTTTATCAATATATTTGAAGAGGTTTTCTGGCAATGTGCCATGGTTTTTAAAGGCTGCCATCGCCTGGGAATGATCGTTGAGGTAGGGCTGACCTTCATGGGGACGTGTGGCTGTGCAGTGCTCGTCCTCTAAGGGACCCCACCCTAAGCCTGACCCGGTGGACGAGCGAAACCCACAATGCTCTTTGATGTCATCAAACTTTCTCTGGCCATTTTAAATCCAAGTGGACTTTTGTTTACCGTTCTTGTAAATTTCTGTCCATTTTTGAACCTGAGAATGCAGTTTGTGGACTCGGACAATCCATTCAGTGAATGAACGTATTATCTCCTAACTCTGTGGCTCTGTGTGACTGAAAGGCAATTAAGATACGTTGGCACCGGCACTCGCTGGGGGGCAGCAGACCTTCCAAGCAGGTGCCAGAGCGTAACCAGCGCCTGCAGACTTTGGTTATCCGACTGCACCAGCCTGCCCGTCCTTGCCAGGCCCTGGTTGCCAATGTCAATTGTCCTGTCACTTTTTTCTTTATCTCCTTTCCTTTAGATTCAGAAGTACAAGCTACGTGAGGAGGTAGAAGAAACTTTGGGAATAAACAAGAAACTCTAAGAAGATGAAAGCTGAACCTGCAATTGCTGTTTTACAAAGAAGAAAACCTTCCGATCCTCCAAAAATGAAGTGGCATCTGTGGTTCCAGCAGAGCCCTGTTGAGAGTTGCTTCCTTTATCTTGTAATCCTTGGTGAGCAGGCCTGTGTTGAGGGGTCGCTGTGGAGTGGCTGAAGGTGCCAGTCCAAGTGAACTCAACTGGGTGTGCAGTTAAGTTCCCCTTACCCAGCTGTGTTGGCATCGGGCAGTAAGCCCTGTTGGGAGTGAGCTGACCGATGTTTGTAACTTCCTGGTTAGCATCGTGTTTGGCATACCAGCTGGGTACCCGACGAGCCCTTCGGTGGTTTCCTGCTCTAATCAGTTGTGTCTTCTCTTCTCTTCTTTAATTTTGTGTTGCACAATCACTCACTTTATTGCTGTTACTTTACACTGCAGCTACTCCGTTTGGATGAGTAGTCGCCATGGTGTATGAAGTCCATGCCTTACTTGGCTGACGTTTGAAATGTTTTTACTTTACTTTTATAATAAAATTTTATTCATATATACCCCAAAAGCGGAGTTTGTCAATCTTGGCTTTTTAAATTGTGTACAATAAATTGATGTGTCCTGATTGGCCAACAGCTTGTCGTGTTGTATTTGAGAGTGCGTCATAACAGTGCCACCCTGCCTGGCACCCTGCATGCCCATTTTTTTCCTTTGCTCTCCATCTCTTCCTTAAACGCAATAAACTTTTTTTGTTTTTTTCCTGCTTGTTCTCTTCCTTTCAACTTTGGCGTTCCTTCATCCACAATATCTGACAAATTGTTTGTTTGTTGGCACATCACTATATGTGATTGGTTCGGCATCATGGGGGTCAACACTGTAATGCTATTGTCATTTTTGGACTGAGCCACAGCAATGGTGATGCCAAGCACTGTGAATGCTTCAGACCTTTCAGCATTGATGTAGTGCTCTTGGCACAGGGTGGCATCTCCCAAAATGCCTAACCGTCTGCACTGTTTTTTGCAGGCTCTTGTCCAGATGGGCACATGTAACTGTCAGGCTGGGCCTTGCACTACCCAAGGATGGACGTGGTGGGAGAGGAGCAAATGAACTCCAACGTCCCCATCCTGCCCTCTGCTTCGAGCGCCATGCCCGAGTCACCAGTCACATAAACTCTCTTCTGATGACCACACACAAGAGTTTCCAGTTTGCTTTCTTTACTGATGCCAGTTGGAATTGGCATCATTACTTATGTCTTACATTTCTATAAATAAATAAGATTCACTTGAATGCCAGCATTAGCGGGGTCCACTCTGCCAAAGCTGTTAAAGACTGAAGACTTTCTGCTCACAAAGAATTTTACAATGCAGTGAAACTCTGAGAGCGGCAAGTGGCTAGTACTTTATACCTTTAAAATACTTCATGAAATCCTTCAGGACGTGCAGCAACACAGAGACACACACTTCTCTAAACATCTCTACGGCCCGCCGCTGCCATTAAAGCCAAACTGAACATCCTCCCTGCGTGGAGTTTGCATGTTCTCCCCGTGTCTGCGTGGGTTTCCTCCCACAATCCAAAGACCTGCAGGCTAGGTGGATTGGCAATTCTGAATTGGCCCTAGTGTGTGCTTGGTGTGTTTTTGTGTGTCCTGCGGTGGGTTGGCACCCTGCCCAGGATTGGTTCCTGCCTTGAGCCCTGTGTTGGCTGGGATTGGCTCCAGCAGACCCCCGTGACCCTGTGTTCGGATTCAGCGAGTTAGAAAATGGATGGATGGATGGATGGATGAACATTCCAACTTGTGCTCTCCGTTTGTCTTCACTCTCTGGGACGCAGCTTTATGACATCATCACCCAGCGACCGGCTGATCCTCAAGTAAAGAAATGTTGAATTTGGCCACTAGATGGTGCCAATCGTAAGCCTTTCCTGTTTTAACCCTTAACTGGAACAGCACAGACCCCCGTAATCCTGCTTTTCCTAAAACGCCAGAGATTTTACTTGACCCAAATCGGGACATCTTTCATTCCAGGTTTTGACCCTAATTTTTGGATGCAACCCTAATTCAATGAAATTCGACCTGCTCCCCTAAAATGAAGCAAAAGGCTAAGCCCAATTCACTTGACCCCCAGAACAGAAAAGCTTAAACTCCACGTAAGCAGAAGTATTTTCCGCGTTTTGGACCTTAATGATGCCCGTTTCCTTCACTGCAGGTAACCCTAACCTTAGTTTTTACTCCCTGACCCTAAATGTTATCACACCCTGAGATCTCAGACCCCAATCCAGCTACCCAATGAAATGAGCCAAAGTAGAGAGGTGACCTCAAGAAGGGGGCACTAAGGAAACAAGGCAGCTGGCATATTGCTAAAGAGAAACTGGCATGAAAGGAAACCAAGGCGAGCAGGGGACAGCAGTGGGGGCTTTAAAAGTGTAAGGCCAAGCACTGGGGGTCCGTCCGGCAAAGATGAAGATGGACTCGCTGCCAAGTGTGTTTGATACGAATGAGGGCATGTTTACCTGTGCCATGCAATATCTAGAATCCTTGCTTTTCCTGCCAACATTATTGGCAGAAGTGCCCAGTCCTACCCAAGTCGGTGATACAAATTGGGCCACCCAAGAATTTCATCGACACTCTGATTCAACAACGAGGCACTTTAGGCTTTGGATTCGGCCTCGCAGATCGCACTCTGGTCGTCTCACAGCTCCGCACTCGCCCTCTGCTCAAACTGCCATTGTTGCCTTTGTCGGAAGGCCCAGAAAAGATCGCATTTCTAGGGCACATCCAGCTGGACTAAAACCAGTCAATCAGTAAAGATTTCATGTGTAAGGCAGGCATCGCCATAGTAGATTTGTAAATCACACGTTTGTAGCTCATTGTTGGTTACATAGAACTCCACGTGACATGGCATCACCACACAATGAGAACTTTGCATTTGCATACAACCCACAGGATTCCCCGAGGGTCACGGTCGAACGCCTTTTCCAAGTCCACAAAACACATGTAGACACAAGCACCCTCCAGGACCCTGCTAAGGGTGTAGAGCTGGTCCACTGTTCCGCGACCAGGATGAAAACCACACTGTTCCTCC